>NW_028234417.1:22698578-22706182 GCF_977035675.1 Penaeus japonicus
AGAGTGAAGTGGTGAAGAGTGAGATGAGTTATGTGGAGATTACGACATGCCACTAAATCACACTAATAACCACACTAACACACACACAAACACAATCTATCAAACACAACAACAAACATACTCCCACCCATCACAACCTCCAAACACTATAACACACACCCACTACAATCAAACTCTAAAACACTACAACTACTCACCACCCAACACACACAGAAAAAATATATCTAAAAAATCAAAAAACTCTAACAAAAACTTTCTCACACAAATAACTCTCTCAATAACAGTAACTCTCTCACAACACACCCACAAACTACTGAACCACATCACACTCAAAACAAAAAGAGGTAAATAACCTCACTAAATAATAAAAAAGAAATGTAGAGTAAGAGTCACTCACAGACACATCAAAATCACACACAAATAAATAAAATAACTAAATCAAAACTGTATTTAACGACCAAAAATAAACATAACAACAATTATAAATTTCTGTACCACCAAAATTCAACAAAAATCAACAAACAATCTCAAAATCTATAACTCTCATAATATAAAATACTAACTAAACATCAGAAAAACAAACTATATATTAGTAATATAGAAAGATAGACTCGACAGAAAGCATACAAGAAAACATGCGAGTATACATGTGTGTGTTGTGTGTGCGCGCGCGTGAGTTTACAACACAAAAAAAAACTATATAATATAAAAATGTAAAAATATAAAAAAATATATATAAATAATATATATAATATATAAATCGAGAGTGTTTGATAAGTAGTGTGTGTGTGTGTGTGCGTGTGTGTGTGTGTGTGTGCATGCGTATGTATCCTTTGGCTCCGTGTGTGACTCCCAGCCCAAATAGGCGACCTTCGATATCACATTATCGTTTCCAATGGTTGTCAAATTCACAGATACATATATGCATCCTTATGTACGTCTTGTCTCGTTTAGGAAGATAATATAGAAGGAACCACTTATTAGAACGGATTTTACGAGTTTTATTTTTATTTCCCGAAGCAACTTAGTGTCATATAAACAGATTGAAAAGATAAAAATGCATTTGGCATGGTTGAAAGAACCCTCATACATACACTCACACACACACACACACAAGTCTGCAAGCCTGCATGAATAATAATGCAACATCACATTCAATTTAACACACCAACTCCATCCTTCATTGCCAAAAGATCGAAAAGCACCCACTCGACGCAGAAAACTCGCCCTTACCGCCGCGATCGAGTAATTACCACCAAACGCAAGCCAACTGTCTCAAGCGAACGCAACGCATTATAGATGAACGAAACTTCATTATTAAACTGTTTGTCTTGGCCATTCATTAGCTCCCCTTTTCCCTCCGCGTCTCGTCCTTTTCCACAACGGTTCGAGTCATACGTTACAAGAAATAATCAAAGGGGGATGCACATAGTGACAAGCGGCTGCCTTGCCAAGTGTCGGCGAGGGACCAGAAAGGCTCCGTTATTACCCGTGTTTTGATCAGTATGAACATTATTATATGTCTGTGTCTCGTATTTTCTCTTCTGCTTCGCCGCTGGATGGCTGCCGATTAGTTGTGCTCTTTCCCTTTTATGGAGAGCTGTGGATTTGAATTCGGATGTATATTTGTGTAGGTATATGTATATACTGTCTTTTGTTATGTTATACTTGATTGTTGTGTGTGTGTGTGAGTGATTGTGTGTATATGTAATATTATATTAATGTTTGTGTGTGTTGTGTGTGTGTGTGTGTTGTGTGGTGTTGTGTGTTATATATATTATATCTATATATTCATTATATATATATATAATATATATTATAGATGTATGTATGTATGTAATATATAACATATATACATCCATTCATATATATATATATTATATATATCTATATATATATAATATATTTATAAATAAATAAATATATTTAATATATATTTATATATAAATGTATGTATATAATATATATATATGTGTGGTATGTATATAATATTAATACTAGAATATCTATATAATATCTATATATATTAATAATATTATATATGATATATATAGTGTATGTATGTGTGTGTGTGTGATACATATATACACATTACATTTTATTTATAACCATTATATATATGTTTGTAAAGTAACTATTTCATACATAATATATATATACTATATAACACATTATTAATATATATATAAATATTATATGTTGTAATAATATATATATATACATATAATATATAAATCAGTGTTATATATACTATATATATATTATATTAACAATTAATATATATAAATATATATATCTATATATATATCTACTATATTTGTACCGTATATATATATATAAATATAATTATATATAATATTAAATATTTCTATATATGAATAGGTCTATATATATGTATTATATATATATACATAATATATAAATTTATATATATATATGTGTATCTAATATCTAGATATATAGTGTATATATTATATCTATATATTATAAATATATATATGACATAACTACTATTACGCTCTTGTATATATCTAGATATATATATATTACATAGTACTTAATATATATATATATATACCTATATCCATATACATACACACATAGCCACAAACATACATATAAACATTCATCTATATTTATAGAATAGTTTAAATTGCCAATACTATCTATTCAGTGAAATAATGATAGCCATTACCATTACTCCTATTCTTCAACAGAACTCTCAGTGCAGCAAAAGAGTTTCGATAATAAAGAGGCACCATACAACTAACACTTCATAACAACCCATTTTGCAGAACAGCAATGTTTACATACACATTTGTACACACGCATGAACACCCAACATACAGACGCCAAGAACACAGAGAATAATGAGATTCTGGTCTACATTAAATATGGAATACATACATAGACTTAAGGTTTGCTAATTGCCAAAGGTAATTAGCGAGAAGGGAAGGTAAACTAGGGTGAGATACAGGGGAGATAAAAAGGGAAGGGAGAGAGAGATATGTGTGTATACGTGTGTATGTGAGTTTTTGTGTAAGCATGCGTGTGTGTGTGTGTGTGTGTATGAAATATACGCATTCACCGTTTGTGTTATAAAGATATATATATATATATAGATGGAAAGAAAGAGAGAGAGTAACATAGACAAACTTCGAGATAGAGATAGAGGGAGAGGGTCAGATAAAGATTTCGAGATAGCAAAAGAATGGAAAAGATAGATAAAAAAAGATCTTAGGATTCGTGGTGACGTGAGAGAGACGCTCAGCTCGTGTGAGTGTATGTGTGTTATGTGTGTGTTGAGAGACCCCACACAGACGCTGAAGTAGTGATTGTGAGTGTAGTTGATGTTTGTATGGTGGGTTGTATGTGTGAGAGAGGGAAAGAGAGAGATGAGAGAGCAGAGAGAGAGAGAGAGAGAGATGAGAGAAGAGAAGAGGGTGAAGAGACGGATGAGAGAGAGAGAGAGAGAGAGAAGCGAGAGGGGAAGGAGAGAGCAGAGAGGGGTGAGAAGAAGAGAGAAGGTGAGAGGATGAGATGGGATGATAGAGAGAGAGAGAGAGAGGAAGGAGAGAGAGAGGAGAGAGAGAGACGGAGGATGAGAGAGAGAAGAGAGAGGAGAAGAGACGCGAGAGAGATGAGAGGAGAGAGAGATCCAAGAGAGGAGAGATGAGGAGAGAGAAAGAGAGAGCGTAGGAGGAGAAGGAAGGAGAGAGAGAGAGAGACTGATCAGGAGATTCTTAGAGAGAGCGTGTGCGTTGAGAAACCAGACCAGCACCTGGACGTGGAGAGAGAGAGGAGAATTTGAAGAGAGAGGAGGAGAAGGATTGGAGAGAGAGGGAGAAAGAGGACGGAGAGGAGCAGGGGAGGAGAGAGAAGAGAGTGGAGGGGGGAGAGAGAAAGAGGAGAAGAGAGAGAGAAAGAGAGGAGGAGGAGAGAGAGAGGAGGGGGGAGATGGTTGGGGAAGACTGACCGGAAAAAAAGAAAACGGAAAGGGGGAAAGAGGAGAGAGAAACGGATAATATAATATAAATCCATCTGATCCTTATCTCGGTGTCGCGTGAAACCAAAACCCAGCACCCAACAGGCAGTGCAACTCTAAGAGGAAACGAGAAAGATAGAGAGATAGATAGATAGAAAGAGAGAGAGAGAGAGAGAGAGAGAGAGAGAGAGAGAGAGAGAGAGAGAGAGAGAGAGAGAGAGAGAGGGTGTATCGAGAGATCGAGATCGAGAGAGAGAGAGAGAGAGAGAGAGAGAGAGAGAGAGAAAGAAAGAAAGAGAGAGAGAGAGAAAGAAAGAAAGAGAAAAAGAGAGAGAGCAAGAGAGAGAAGAAGATACAGAGAAGCTAAATCTCTCTCTCTCTCACTCTCTCTCTCTCTTTCTCTTTTTCTCTGTTTCTCTCTCTCTCTCTCTCTCTCTCTACCTCACTTCCTCCCATCTCTACCTCTTCTCACCCTCCCCTCTCTATCTCTCTTCACTCCTTTACTCCCCACTCCCCCCCTCTCTCCTCCTTCCCTCGCTTTTCTTGCACCTTATCACACGTCATCTATCCGCCCCATGCGTCAGTCAAATTGCCTCCTGTACATGCTCTCCTGGGTACCTCTGTGTTGATCTGGCATCACGAGCACGAGCAAAATCGTACAAAGGGCGGCGGAGCCCTGCGCGGGGACCGACAGGGCCGGACGCGGCATCGGGCGCTCCGGGCGGTGGGGACGGCCGACTCGGCCTAGGCGCTCGGGCCCGCGACCCGACGCGTGTGCGCCGAGGGGGAGGAGGGCGACGAGGTCGCATCGGCGCGGAGGGGCGCCCCCAATGGGGGTGGGGGTGGGGAGGGACTCGGAAGGGAGGCGGACCCGAGGGTCCGTGGCGGGGAGAGGGAGAGAGAGGTGTGGGGGGGTTGGGGTGGGGAGGGATGGGAAGGGGGGTGAGAGGTTGTGGAGGGGCCCAGCAGCCCGGTGAGAGGTGGATGGGGGTGGGGGTAGGGTTAGGTGCGTGGATTTGGAAGGGAGGGGATCTTGGGATCCAAGGATCTGTGGATGGGAGAGGGGAGGAACTGGATGTTTTCGGAGGACAGCCACGCGGATGAGGGGTGAAAGGGGGGGTAAGGCAGTGGGGATATGGTTAAACGGGGAGGGGGAAGGTTAGGGGGTTACGGGCAAAGAATAGGGAGAGACGGGGGATGGGGGTGGGGAGGGGAGAAGGGAGAGGGAGACAAGAGAATTGAAGAGAATCATGTTCGCCTTTATTGCATGGCGTTGTAAGGGTTATGTGTATGTAAACAATGTTTTGCTTTTTTCTCCCTCTTGTTGAGGAGAAGGGTGATCTATCCATCTTCATCCACCCCCTCCCCCCTTCCCCTCCCCTCTCCTTCCTCCCTCCTCGACTACCCATTCCAATGTCAAAGTGTTTTTATACACCATAAGACTCAAAGTTCAACACCACACGTTTCAAAACCACCGTGCAATGATAGTCCTTACGACCCCTATGAATAAAGGCTAAAAGTCTATCCATTTTTATATTTAAAAAAAATGAAATATTTATATAAAGAAGTAAAAAAAAATGAAGAGACACAAAAAAAAAGAATCGTTTTTTTAATTTTTCGAGACCAAGAAAGGATCAAAATTATAATTGATTCAGTGTAAAAGTCAAATTGTTGGTACCTGTTCTATGACACATTCAATTAGCGAACCTCTCCATATATGTAAATGCAAATGATAAAAGAAAGAAAAAGTTGAAGAATAGTAGAAAGAATAAGGATGATGGTGATGGTGGTGTGATGATAATGATTATCCTGTTTATCACTTTTTACCATTATCATCATCATCATCATCCTCACCACCATCACCATCATCATCATCATTATCATCATCATCACCATCCCCACCACCATCATCATCATCAACCAACACTATATACAAATACTAATATCATCACCATCCCCACCAACCATCATCATCATATTCTATCATATCACATACACTCATTCATCACTTATATACCCCACACCACCATTCAATATCATCATCATCATCATTATCATCATCATTAAAGCATTATTGTTATTATCACTATCTCTATCTTTACAAACAATATTACCATCACTGCTGATGCAGTTGTTGCCATGATCATAATCATTTTAACATCATATGATCGCCAGAATTTTTAAAATTGATATATCTATTAACTCAATTATCTATCCATCTAATAACTCATTTGTTTATTTCTTAGTAAACATAAGGAGGTTGGTCACCAAGATTACACGAAAAGCTATTGACTGATTATTATGAACTGAGCCGATTTTGAGTAGACGAGAACTAATGAAGAGTAGGTGGATAAAGGTGGATAAAAGTAGGTGAGGGGTCATTATGGGGGAATTTCGGGTAGACGGGTAGATGTCTAAAGACGATTTGCAGTAAGGATCCGATGTGTAGTTGTAGTTATGGAGAAAAAATAAATGGGAATGGATAGCTATACAGCGCAAGAAATATGATTGGCCCATTTTCATTCAATTTTTACCACATTACATATCATCAGAATTACGTGCAATTCTGAAGAAGTAAATCAAAAGCTGTCAATCACATTTATTGCACTGTGATGTTATTCATTCTCATCTCAACCTTTCTGCACAAAGAGGCAACTTTGGCATGGACGGGTAACTCGTAAGTAAGTCAGCCAGTAAGACACGAAGACTTCTTGGCCAAAGAGCCACACTCAGCGGCCGGAGGAGCGTGAAGGCCGCTCCTATTTGCTCCTGAGATGTCGGCGCAGGATCCCCCTTCCGTGTGGTGGCGTTGGCGTGGAGGCGTTGCGTTGCCTCGGGGTGGGTCCTGCTCGTTCCTTCTCCGCTGTTTCCCGAACTTCTTCTCCAGTTCGTGTGGAGGTGTGTTGTGGATTGGGTTAGGTGGAAGGCCCAGCGAAGATCAGTATGATGCCCTAGTGGAAGGTGAGCAGGCAGAGGATGAGGCTGACAGCGATCGCGTAACGCAGTGCCAGCAATAAGTGGCAGGTGTCAGTGCAAAGGCCCAACGTCATCCCGGGCTGGAATTCTTACTGGGTGCTTCCGGGGAGAACCTGGCAGGAGTGGTTCATCGCCTCACCGAAGAACCGCCAGAACGGCCAACCATCCATCCGCGCTCATGAAGGTGAAATGGCACTTGGTGAGCAACAGGTTTTGAGGAGCATGACTAGGAAGCCCACAGAGGACCCGGCCGCTTGGCCCTTCCCGAGCCCAGAGTGAGTGCCGAGGACCCCCACAGCGCCATGGGTGACTGCTAGCGCTCGGTACCCCACCTGTCTCCCAAAGACGCCTGCAACTTCCGGTGATCCATAAGACTACAACCTATAACGAATGCGAGAAGACTGAATATGACCGTGAACATGGGATGGCATTAGAGGCAATCCCCTGATCTCGCTGGATGAGACTTTCATCTCGTCCTCAGCGCCGCTCGCGTCATCCCACGGCTAGAGCAACGGCGCAGATGATAAGGGCGTAGATGGAGTCGCTGGGCTGCTCAGAGGCGAATGCAAAGTCACAGAATAGAAATAAAAAAACAATCATAAGAAAAAAAAAAAAAAAACACAAGAAACAACAACAACAAAAA
>NW_028234417.1:22706282-22713782 GCF_977035675.1 Penaeus japonicus
ATAACGAAATTCGATTCACCAAAGATCTCGGTAAAGTTTCTTGTCCAATGAAAAATACCCCTCTGACAAAGCGAATTTATCATTAAAACGTAGCGAAGTTTTGACTCAAGTAATTTATTCATGTATTTTTTTCTTTGTCTTTTTTATGTAAGAGAACATTTATTTATTTATTTGGTTCACAATTAATCTAGATCGAGTTGATGTGATTTACGGGAGATATATATCTTGTAGCTAGTAATTTCCTGGGAATGTATTGTCTTCCTATAAGGCTCTCTTTTGTCTTTCGTTGCAGTTCAGTCTCGGTCTGGGTAGATGTCTCTCGCTCTCTCTCTTTTCTTCTTCCTTTTCTCCTTTCTTTCTTGCTCCGGGGCTCTCTCTCTCTCTCTCTCTCTCTCCATCTCTTTTCTCTCCTTCTCTTCTTGTGCTCTCTCTCTCTCTCTCTCTCTCTGTCTCTGTCTCTTTCTCTCCCTTTAGCTATCTCTCTGCAATATCGTTCCCAGCTAATGCATACACACACACACACACACACAAACACACACACACACACACACACACACATACACACACACACACACACACACACACACACACACACACACACACACACACACACACATATATATATATATATATTAAATATATAATATATATATATATATATATATGTATATATATATATATAATAGAATGTATGTGCCTTCTCTCTCCCCCCTTCCCCCCACCCCCCCCCACCCCCTCTCTCCCTTTGGCCTTGTTTCTTGTTCCACTTGTTTTTGTTTATTTTTCCTTTTTTTTTTGTTGTTTTTTTTCCGTAGTTTTTCTTCTCTATTTGTCTGCATTCCATGACTTTTCTTTTTCTTCTTATATCTCTAACCTGCCTCTATCTCACTTTATCTTACTACATCTCTCCCCTCCTTTTGCTGTTTTTTTTTTTTTTTTTTGTTAAGGATAGGGGGAGGAAAAGAAGAGGGAACATATACACAAAACCTATTACCATTCCTATCTTTCCCTTTCCATAACGCTGAGAAAAGGAAAAGAGAGCTTGAGAAAAAAGGCAATTAATATTATAACATTAGGGAAAAAGGCATATCATTTTATATTTTTCATAAAAAAGCCAATTATTTCTGGGAGGGCAAACTATTTTTTTGTTTTTGTTTGGTTGTTGTGGTTTGCCAATACTCTGTCTGAGGCTCGTCAACCATAATAAGCAAGTCGCCCCCCTATCGCACCATCGACATCGTTTTCTACACAATCCTTAGCCGGAAGCCTTGTTTTTATTATTGCAACCTTTTACCAGTTACCGTAATTAAACCTTACAACTTGTTTATATGATAGTGGTTATTGGAGAGGATAGTTCTAGGCTAAGAACAATTCAACTTGTAAACCCAAACATTTCTATAAGATAGTGATTAAGTCTGATGAAAGACTTTGTTTAGAAATATTTCCGAATTGTTAGATCAACGGACCCGGTTATAAAGAGTAATTGTGTTTCTAGGAGCTACTTCAACCGTTTGAGAAAATGAGAAACTGTTTAGTCTAAGTAAGTGGTGAAAAAAATGATAATTGTAATAACTAGTTTGAACTCCACGAGGCTAAGCTGTGGCTGAGCTTTTGATACTGAGAGAGAATGAGCTGCAAGTTGAAGAATGTTCGTCGTGGTATGAAAGTAGAAACAGAATAGAACTGTTTTTATTACATATATTTGTCTTTCTAAAGCGAAATATTGTTTCTTTATTTTGCTTAAGCAGAGGGATTGCAATATTGAGTGGCTATCTTCTCCATACCCCGTCCTGTGTCCCTTATAGGCCTATATAATCCTCTGTCAAGCGACGCATCCATCTTGTCTATGTCTGTTTCCATTAAATCTCTGTACCTTTAGGACTATCGGTATGTAAATAAATCTGTCTACAGATCTAACACTTAGGGTAGATGGAGCAACAAATTTAACTTCCATTCTCTCTCTCTCTCTCCCCTCTCTCTCTCTTTCTCTCCCTCTCCCTCTCTCTTTCTCTCCCTCTCCCCCTCTCTCTCTCTCTCTCTCTCTCTCTCTCACTCTCCCCCCCTCTCTCTCTCTTTCTCTCCCCTCTCTATCTCTCTCTCTCTCTCCCTTCCTCCCTCTCTCTCTCTCACTCCCCTCCCCCCTCCCTCCTCAGGCGAATATTCTAGAATGCGAGAACCTTTAATTCAATACATTTCTTTACTGGATTCTGCGCCTCCATTGTCAGTTCTGTTGTAATTATATGTCCCGAGATTAATACACAGTGGCAGAATAAGAGAAGGGGGGAGGTAGGTAAAGAGGGGTGTATATATAGGAAGAGCGGGGGGGAGGGGGAGGAAGGGAAGATAAGAAGGGGCATCTATAGGAAGGGGGGGGGGGTAAGGAGAGGGGAGGGGGGCTGGCTAATAGGGAAGGTAAGGAGAGGTATGGTAAGGGAAAGGGGAGGGGGTGGGGGGAGGTAAAGAGAAAATGAGGCGGTGGGTATGGAGGAAGAGAAGAGGAGGGAGGGGGGGGGGGGGGGGGGGATATGCCTCCTTGGTGTAAGCCGTTTTTATTGTGGTGGGGATCGGGATGGCGGAGGAGACAGAGGGAGAGGGAGAGGAGGAAGAGGAAGAAACAGAGGGGGAGGATGAGAAAGAAGAAATTAAAAAAAAAGAGGGGGAGGAAGAGGAAGAAGAGGAATAGGAAGAGGAGAAGGAAGAGAAAGAAGGAGAGGAAGAAAAAGAGGGGGAGGAAAAGAGGAAGAGGAGGAGGAAGAAAAAAGATGAAGAGGAGGAGGAGGTGGAAGAGGAAGACAATCTCTTATCTAGAGGAGTAGAAAAAAAAGAGCAATTAATATCTCCTCTTTTTCTCCTTCATCGCCAACCCACTCCTCTATATTTCCTACTTCTATTACAATGCTCTAGAAAAGCTTACCTCACGACCCCCTCCCTCTTCTCCCTTCACCTCCCCCCCCCTCTCCTTCCTCTTCCTCAGGTGTGTTCTACAATGAGAAAACTTTTCACTTAATACATATCTTTTCGGTATTTCCGTCGCCATCTTATTCTTTTCTTGTCTATCTCTCATTTTTTTTTCTTCTTTTTGTCCCGTTCCTCTTCCTCGTTTTTTTTCTTCCTTTTTCTTCCCTTATCTTTATCTTTCAGTCTCTCATATTTTATTTTTCCCCCTTTCTAGTGTATACTATTCATCACTTCCATCTCCCTTTATCTAGATTTATTTATCTATCTGTTTATTCTATTTTATTTCTTACGTCATCCTTTTTTTCTGTTTTATCATTTTTTCATAATGGTTTTGGATTGATTCCCTTTCTCATTCCATCTTCTAACTTCCTCGTTTCACCTTCTCCCACTTTTTCTCCCTTATATTCCCCTCATTTCCTCCATTCACCTTCTCTCTTTTTCTCACTCATTTTCTTCCTTCAACCCTTTCTCTCTTTCTCCCTCCACCTTTACCTCCTTCTCCCTTCAACTCCTCCCTTTATATCGTTCATTTTCTCCCTTTTCCTCCCTTGGGCCTTATCCTCCCAGCATGGACAGAGAAGACAAGGGAAAACAGCTTTCCCTTCATCATCAGCCCTTGCCCAGAATTTCCTGTCATGGGTTTTATGAAATTAATAGTCTGTGTTCCAGCGCGGAGGTGCAAGGGTGGGGGAGAGTGGAGGAGGGTAAGGGGTGGGTAGGGGTGGATAGGGGAGGGATGAGAGGGAAAGAGGAAGGGTTCTCTCACTCCATTTCTCTCCCTTCCCTAAAACTCTCTATTCATCTCTCTGTGGTCTATATCTTATCCTTAGTCTCTCTCTCTCTCTATCTCTAAGTCTCTCACTCTCTCTCTCTCTCTCTCAAAGTATTTCACTCTCTCTCTCTCTCTTTTTCCCCCTCTCCCTCTCCCTCTCCCCCCCATATCTTTCCCTCTCACTCACTCCCTCCCTCCCTCTCTCCCTCCCCACCCCCTCTCTCTCTCTGTACCTCAAACTCCCTCTCTCTTCCTCAATCTCCGTTTTTTTTTTCTCTCCTTTTAATATTCAGCAGCTGTTCCGGGTGGTGGTCAAATAATACACGAGTTCCCCCTATGAATCATGAGTGAAGAAAGGAGGAGGGTGGGAGACAGGGAGGGAGGGAGGGGGGGAAGGAGGGAGTGGTGGGGAGGGGAGGGAGGAGAGATTTAAAGGGAGGAAGAAGGAAGGAGGAAAACTAAGAAGAAAGAGGGGGGAGCAGATAAGAGAGAAGGAAGAAAAGGGAGGAAAGAGGAGAATCAAAGAGAGAGGAAGAAGGAGCGGGTGGAGAAAAAAAGGAGAAAGAGGAGAAAGGAAGGAAGGAAAGAGGAGGGAAGAAGGATGAGAGGGAAGAGATAAAGGCAAAAGGATGAGAGGGAGCAGGGAAAAGGAGAAGGACAGGGGAAGATATAGGAGAGAGAGGAGGAGAGAGGGGGAGGAAAAGGGAGAAAAAGTGAGGAGGAATGAAGAGGAAAGATGGATGAAAGAAGAAGGAGGAAGGACGAGTAACAGAATAGAGAGGGAGAAGGTAGCGATGGAGTAATATTAAAACAAAACTAATCGTGAAAGATAAATGAAAAGATAAACAAACGAGTAATAAAGAACAGAAGAGAGGAGAAAGAAATGGAGATGATGGAGAAGAGGAATGAAAGGGAAAGGAGGTAAAAGGAAAGGGAATAAAGAGAGGGAAAAGTAAGGGGAACGGATAAGAAGAGAAGTATAAAGAGGAAAAGGAATGGAAAAGAGAGGGGGGAGAGGGGCGAGACGGCCGAGGAAAGAGGAAGGTAAAAGAAGAAAGAGAAGTAAAGGAAAAAGGATAGAGATTAAAGAAAAAAAGAAGTGAAAGGTGATAGTCAAAGAGGAGAAGGAAAGGGAAAAGGGACAAGCAAATGAGAAGAAAAAAAGGAAAGGAGAGAAAAACAATAAAGTATATAGAAATAGGAGAGAAAAAATATGAAAAAGAATGAAAGGGAAAGGCAAAAGAATAGAGTAAAAAAGAGGGAAGAGAAGGAAAAGGAAAGAAAAGGCGAAAGAAGAGAAGAGAAAAAAAAAAAGAAAATGAAAAAGAAAAAAAAAGGGTAAATGAGAGACGAAAAAAAAGAGGAAAGAGAAGGAAAGAAAAAAGAAGAGGAAGATGAAAAACCAAAGGAGAGAATAAAAGAGAAGAGGAAACAGAATAGAATAGAAATAAAGAAGAAGGAGCTCTCCGTATTGGAAGTGGGCGACCATTTACTCCTCCTCCATCAGACAAGGTCAAGCGGGGTCAGGAGGTCAGCTGGCGCGCTATCTCCGTCCAAGATGAATAAACAATGGATTTACATGGAGCAAGACAGCCCATCTGTGCGTCTATTTTTTCGATGTGTGTGAGTCGACGAAGGGAAGGGGGGAGGGGAGGGGGGGTACATGTAGGCGGTTTCTATGTGTGTAGGGGTGATGGGAACGTTTATGTGCGTTTGTGTGTGTTTGAGTGAATGTGAGTTTCTGTGTGTGTGTGTGTGTGTGTGTGTGTGTGTGTGTGTGTGTGTGTGTGTATCGCACGCGAGCTTGTACACGTACCTTCTCACCAAAGTTGCATGTTAACCACGAGAGCGAAAGCATTGCATATGTAGTGTAGGTGTGAGTAGGTATGAGAATATTTACAACAAAGATTTATGAATAGATGTGTTCCTGAATAAAAAAAAAAAGAGAGAGAGAAAAAAAAGATAAAATATCAGTAGTCAATACACATACATAAAAGAGATTTCCAAGTCAAAAGGACACACCGTAGATAGGTGAGGTTTAAAAAACGGTATGCATAATAGGTAAATAGATATATTGACCTTACTCTATACAGTTAGACAGGCTTACTAACAGACAGGCTGAAAGACAGAGACACAGAAAGACTGGTGAACGAACACCAAGTACGAGAAATATAAGATGATCGATCCATTGTTTGAATGAGTGTGTAGACTTCATAATGCAGATTAGAGACAGAAGGAAAATAGATGGATACAGAGATGAGGAAGGCATGGATAGACAAATGAGACACGGAAATAAAAGGATAAACAGAAGAGAAGAAACAACAACAAAAGTAGTTGGACAGATGATAACAATGCATGGAGTGGAAAGACAAATGAGATCAAACAAACGAATGAGAAAACAAAAAAGAAAACGTTAGCGCAAAGAAGAGAACAAAACAAATGAAAAAAATAATAATAAGAAAAAGAAAGAGAGAAAAAACGAAAAAAAAGAAAGAAAAGCGAGGAATATCAGTTCAGCCGAAAACGGCGTCTTAATAATTTTCTCAGCCTTTGGAATTCTCACAAATCATCATCATCTCTTTGATTCATTAACACATCAGCACATCCACAAGACTATCCATCTCTGACACCTCCATAAAGAGATGAAGAAAAAAAAAAGATTATAAAAATGATAAAAATGTATATCTAAAATTAATGGGTGTTGAGGCTCATTATCAGTCGCTCTCTCTCTCTCTCTCTTCTTAAAATTTATTGCAAATTTCCCCTATTCCTTTTTTGTCTCATTTTCATGCTCTTCCTTTTGTTCTGTGGATCTCGAGGAGAAAAAGGAGGAAAATAAGTGAAGACAATACGAATAATGATGATTATAATAATGATGATAATAAGATGTTAGAAGAAAGAGAGAGGAAGAATGTAGTAAGGAAAAGAGGGACATGTCAAGATTAATAAAAAAAAGCTAAAGGAAATTTAAAGAAATAACAAAAACAAAAATTGAACTAATGCCCTCAACACGACGTATATGCAACATGGCTCACCGAAAAGAGCATCAGTCATTTTCACTCACCGACGAGTTCAATCTTGGATAATGATTACGAGGCGAGTAACCAAACTCCCCGGAGGATACTCGGGGAATTATTCTGAGAGGAGTAACCAGCCCCAGTTACCGGGTATTCCACTCACGTTCCTCGGTAGTACCTTTTTACCGGTCGCGACAACCGGTAATTTCCCGTCGTAAGTCCGTCAGCGCGTCGGCACCTTAAACGTCACCTCAGCCAATGTAAGACTCGTGGCTATTGGCTAAGCTTCGAAGAAGTCTATGAGAGGAGGGTTGTGATTGGTCGATTACCTAACCGGAGATAAAACGAGAGCTGCCACTGGTCGATTCGCGGTTTCCTTTTGAAACAACGCTCGTGATTGGCTCCCGATGACCGCGGAAGACCCGTAGATCAACCAATCAACTCGCCTCGTCCCGTGCCTCGTCAAGAGCCAAACGAACGCATCCAAATAAGGGAAGTGTGGTAGCGGCGAGGTAGAGAGACCGGTAAGGGGTTGACACTAATGGCAAATGGTTAGCGAGATAATAGATTATTAAGAGGTCGCGCTTCCATCATTATTAGGCGAAAGTATAGCGGTGGAGGAGATAATTTGAAGGGGGGATACGTGGCGTCGTGCATGTTCTCATCATCGTAAAAGACGGCGATGGACATCCTTTTCTTATTGGAAGAAGGGGAGGCCGTGCCGAAGATGGCGGCCGAAGGAGGAGACAGACA
>NW_028234417.1:22726282-22731282 GCF_977035675.1 Penaeus japonicus
AAAGCGCAAAGTGGGCTCTGTATTTGGGACGTCAAGATCCGATTAAAACTTCATTCTTTATTGATTTTTTGTTGTTGTTGTTGTTCTCTCTTCCTCTAAGTGTTTTTTTCTCTCTCTCTCTTCCTCTTCCTCTTCTTTTCGTCTCTTTGAAATATTGTTTTTTTTGTTCTCGTTTTTTCTTCCGAGTTGATTTGTTTATTTCTCTGTTTAGAGGATAAGGAAGTTTAGAGTGATGAGTTGGTTCATTATGTGATGAGTGTGGTGAGTGTGATGGTGGTGATGATGATGATGGTGATGATGATGGTGGTGATGATGATGATGGTGAGGATGATGGTGATGATGATGTTGATGGTGGTGATGATGATAGTGATGATAACAATAATTATAATGATGATGGATATATGACCAATAATGATGATAATGAGGAATGATCGTAACAATGCTATTGATAGTGATAAGGATAACAGGGATAATGATAATATCATAATTAAAATAATAATTATGATAATAACAAAATCACCAACGATGATAGTAAAAATATTAATATAAGATGACAACACTAATGATGACGATAATAATGATGATAATGATATTAATAGCATACTAATAATAGTGATGCTGATGAAATAATACTGATGATGATAATGATGATGATGGTGATGATGATGACCCACATAATGATAATGGTAATGATGATATCAATTACAATAATATTATCAATGATAATAGTCATGATAACAGTAAAAGTGAATGAAAAATGACAACATTAATTGCAACAGTGCTAATGATATAAATGTTGATACAATAATGAAAATTATAGAATAAAAATAATGATGACGATGATAATGATAAAAGTAATTTTGACACTAATGATTATGGTAATCAGAATAATGACAATAATAATAATAATATTTATCATCATGATAATGATGATAACATTAACAATAGTAATAAAAAATATAATAATAATACAATAAAAAAAACAATAACAGAAATTATAAAGATAATAATAATAATGAAAATAATGATAACTATTACAGTAATAATACAGAGGAATATAACAACTGTGCTCACATTTTCGTAATGATTAATAAAAGTATTTATGAAAGCAAATAAATAGTATTGTTAACAATAGATAACAATAACACTCTCCATGGAAAGAATGAAGATGATAATATTAATGATGATAATGATGATCATAATAATAATGGTAATAATGATAATGATAATAAAATTAAGTGACAATGATATTAAGACTGAAAATGATAGTAATGCCATAACAATAATAATAATAATAAAAATATATCAATGATGATAATGTTGAAAGGATAATAACAGTAATGGTGATAATAACAGTAATAATAATGATCATAATAATAATTACGATATCAATAATAATGATAGTAATACCGCAAACAATAACAATAAACAAGGAAGACTTGAACCAAAGGAAAAAAGTTAATAAGAAAGAAGTGCAGCCAACAGTAAAATGCTCATCTTCACCGTCCATGCCATTCCAAAGGTAATCGGACCCCCCTCTATTTCAATCTCTTGAAGGCGATGTACTGTCGGCGCCTTACAGTTCTGCTCTTATCTTACCTCACTTTGACCTGTCGTTCATGCATGACGTGTCTGATGACCCCGCCTGACCCCGACTATCATAAACTGTTGTTAATTGACACCCTTCTCCAGCTCCTTATCAATCAGGCACCTGAAAGAGACAGTCGAATCTAACTTACCTTGATCTATTTCGGGCTCCGTTTTCTTTCGCTCGGGGTCGCGTTTTCTTTCGCCCGGATCGCGTTTTCTATGCGATGCTTTTTTTTTTTTTTTTTGTCTCTCTCTCTTTCGCTTTTTCTTTTCCTTTTTTTTTTTGTTGACTGTTTGATGTTTGGATTTGGATTTGTGGGGTGGGGGTTGGGGGGTGAGGGAGTGATATATCGATCTTTCTATGATTTATGCGTTTTTGTTTTCCTTTTATTTTGTAAAATACAAAACACACAACGCAACACACAGAAGAAAACGTTCAAATGCAAACTCACACCAAACAAAAACACAGATAACACATACGCACACGCAAACACACATACATATATTATCCTCATTACCAACCCCAAGTTTTATTGTTCATTGTAAACCTCTTCCCATCAACTCATCAGCTATCGTTCCATCTATTTCTCTCAACAAATGGTCATGTTTATAGGTCATGATAGGTCAAAGTACTTGACACCTCATAATGCAAATTCAAAATAACGGTTCTTTGGTTATAACTCGTTTGCATATTTCGTTTTGTTATTTTATCTTTAAACCTTTTTACTGTTCTCATTATTATTATCATCCTTATCATCATTGCTGTTAATATCTTTATTATCATTATAATATCAACGATAATGATATTAACAATGATGATAATAGTGATTGAAATTATTATTTTCATTATAATTGTTATTATTATTGTTATCATCATTATTATCATCATCATTATCACCATTATTTTTTATGATTGTTATTATCATTATCATTTTATTATTATCATCATTATTATTATCATTATCCTCATTATCATCATTATCAATATCATCAATATTAATATCAATATCATTGTTATTATTATCATTATTATCATCATCATTATTATTACTATCATTACCATTATCATTATCATTATCCTTAATGTTAATGCCATTATCATCAATATCAACATCTTCAGTATCATGATCATTATCATTATCATCACACTATAAAGAATTAGTATTGTTAATATCATTATTACTATTATCATTATTGTTATATATCTTATCATTAGTATTATCATTATTTTCATAATTATTAATACTATTATTATCAAGACTGTTATGGTTATTATTATTATTACTATCATAATTATCATTGCTGTTATCATGATTATTACTATCACTACTACCAATGATATAAAATATTTTAATTGTTATTAATACCGCCATTATCATCATTGCTATCATAATAAGCATTAACAATCATTATTGTTAGCAAAATCATTATTTTTCCTATCATTGATATCACTACTATTTTATTGTTGTAACTATTGCTGTTATTATTATTTTGATTATTATAATTATCAGCATTGTTGTTAGTATTATCATTACTATCGTTGTTATTGTTATTATTATCGTTATTATAATCATTATCATTATCGTTATAAGTACTATTATCATTAGCATCATCATAAGTATTATCATCATTATCAGCATTGTTGTTAGTATTATCATTACTATCGTTGTTATTGTTATTATTATCGTTATTATAATCATTATCATTATCGTTATAAGTACTATTATCATTAGCATCATCATAAGTATTATCATCATTATCAGCATTGTTGTTAGTATTATCATTACTATCGTTGTTATTGTTATTATTATCGTTATTATAATCATTATCATTATCGTTATAAGTACTATTATCATTAGCATCATCATAAGTATTATCATCATTATCATCATTGTTGTTATTTATTGTTTGTATGACTATTATTATCATCATTATTATCATTGTCATAATCATTACTTTCATTAATATTATCCATATCATTATTTTTTTGTTATTTATATCGTTATTATTTTTATTATCATTATAATTTTCATTATCATTATCATTATCTTCACCAATATCATTACTGTTTTTTATTATAATTTTTACGATTAACATTATTATTATTGCGTTTATCATCACAGTTATCATTATTATTATCATTACCATTTTTTTTCTTATTGCCATCATCGTTATATTTGTTATCATTAATTTCATCATTATTATTATCATTATCATGACTATTATAAATCTAATTGATGCTATCATTATTATCATCATCATTTTGATAATCATTCTGTTATCATTATTAACATCATTATCATTGTTATTATTATCATTATCATTATTATCATTGTTATCATTATCTTTATAATCATGATTATCTTATGATTATCATAATAATCGTCATCATTGTATATTGTTATTTTTGTTATTGTTATCATTAACATTATCATTACTATTATCATTTTTATTATAATCATCATTATTGTTACCATTATCGTTATCATTGATCATTAATATCACTGTAATTGTCATTCAATCACTATCATTATTATCATGGTTATTACTAATGTTTTAATCATTAGCAACATAATTTTCATTATCATCATTACTATTGTCCTTATCTTTTTCATCATTATTATCATCATTGTACATAGTATATTTATTACCACTGTTATCATAACCATTACAAACAAAAAAAAAGTCATTATAATTGAAATAATTTTCATTATTTATGAAATTACCATAATTGTTATTCTAATCATTATTATCATTATCATTATCATCTTTATTCTTATCCTTGTATGCCCTTTTTCCACTCAAAGAACTTTTACTGTCCCTTGTTCACTTCCGTTTCGCTCTTTCTCCTAGCCTCCCTCCCTTCCCTCCTTCTCTCTTTTTCTTCTCTTTTCTCTTTCTCTCTTTCAATTTATCTCTATCTCTCTCCTTCTCTATTCTTTCTCCTTCATCTATCTCTTTTCCTTTCTACTCTCCCTCCTTCTCTTCCGTTTTCTCTTTTTCTTCTCTTTTCTCTTTCAATTTATCTCTATCTCTCTCCTTCTCTATCCTCTCTCCTTCATCTATCTCTTTTCCTCTCTACTCTCCCTCCTTCTCTTCCTCTTTCTCTCTTTTTCTTCTCTTTTCTCTTTCTCTCTTTCAATTTATCTCTATCTCTCTCCTTCTCTATTCTTTCTCCTTCATCTATCTCTTTTCCCTTTCCACTCTCCCTCCTTCGCTTCCTTTTTCTCTCTTTTTCTTCTCTTTTCTCTTTCAATTTATCTCTATCTCTCTCCTTCTCTATTTTCTCTCCTTCTCTTTCTCTCTTCCCTCATTCTCACGCCTTCTCTATCCCCTCAATCTCCCCCTCCCTACCTCCCTCTTCCTTTCTTCTCTTCCTCTCTTCCCTCATTCTCCCGCCTTCCCTCCCC
>NW_028234417.1:22738782-22741282 GCF_977035675.1 Penaeus japonicus
GAATATGAAAAAGCTGAAGAAAAATATGATATAATCTAGACGGAGAAGAAGAAGAAGGAGAAAAAGAAGATGAAGAAGAAGATGAAGCCGAAGGTGAATAAGAAGGAGAAGAAGAAGAAAAAGAAGAAGATGAATCAGAAGACGGATAATAATAATAAAAAGAAGGACATGAAGAAGTACAAGAAGTAAGAAGAAGGGGAGTAGAAAGACGGGAAGAAGACAGAGAAAAAAAATGTTTAAGTAAGGAAGTAAGAAACAGAGAAAAGGATAGAGAATTAAGGAAGAAGTGAAGAGGAGAAGAAGAAAAAATAAGAAGGACAAAGAAAAATAACAAAAAAAAAAAGGAAAAAAAATGAAGAAAGAGAAAAAGAAAATGGAAAATGGTATTTGTTTGATTACATATATAATTTCATACACAATGCATTAACTCCACTTCACATGTTCATTTTGTGAATAAACGAATAACTAGAAAATCCAACAAGAAATTTAAGTAATCAAACAACACAAATAGAAAAAGTAAATATCGAGACACAATCGCAGGATATGCCAAAAGGATGATAAAAGAATAATGTAAACATAAAAAGAAATAGAATACGACAGATAAAAGTCCCATTTAGAATTCACTCACGTAGAAAAATAAAGGAAGAAGAGGAAGAAGAAGAAGAAGAAAAAGAAAGAAAGAAAGAAAAAAAAACATATCCTATTATGACAACGTCTTGATATGTTCGCAAAAGGTCTTAGCGTTGGTACTTAAAGATACCAGTTTAGTATTGGTCTAACTACCTGCGTTTGTCACTCTAAATGCGGTTGTATTCTTCGGCCAGTGAAGAGCGAGGCTTTTCTTTTGCATCGTGTTTTTTTTTTTTTTTTTTTTTTTTTTTTTTTTTTTTTTAGGGTGGGGGGGTGCTTATTCCTTTCTATCTGTGTTTCTTTTCGAGTCTCTTTTTTCATTTCTTTATATTTCTCTCTCTCTCTCTCTTTTTAATCTGTCTCTATGTCTTCTCCTATCTTTTCTCTCCTTCATCTCTTCTTGTCTCTTCTCTTGCGCCTCTTTAAGTCACTTCTCAATTTCTTTTATTCCTGCTTCTTCCCTTCTGCTGTTCTCCCTGTGTCCTCTTCCTTTATTTTCTCAAGGTTTCTTCTCTCCTTTATTCCTTCATGTTTCTCATCTCATTCCATCTCTCTTTCGTCTCTTAGGTTCCCTTCTCTACTTCTCTTTTCCCTTACTTCATTTTCCCTCTTTTACTATTCTCCCTTCTGTCTCTCCTTTCTCCTCCCCTTCCTTTACCCTACCCCTTCTTCTCGTTCCCTCTTTTCCCTTCTATTAGCTTTCCCTCACATTCCTTTTATAAGCCTCCCATTACCTCCTTCCCATTAGCCTCCCCACACCTCCCTACCATTAGCTTCACCTCTCCTGCCTCCCCTTACCTCCCCTCACCTCTATTTTATTAACCTCCCCTTGCCTCCTCTAGCTTTCCTTCCCTTAACTTCCCCTCCCCTCCCTCTCCTCCACTTCCCTTCCCTTCCCTTCCCTTCCCTTCACTTCCCTTTCCTTCCCTTAACCTCCCCTCCTCTCCCCTACCTTCCCTTCCCTCCCCTTTCCCCATAACTACCTATGACCTCCCCTTTCCTCTCCTTTCCCTCCTCCTCCTCCCTCTCCATCGCCCCAAATTCTTTCCTTACCTCTCCCTTCCCCCCCCTCCCCTTCCCCCACATTCCCATTCCGATTCCTTCATAGTAGTTAATGGAGACCTTCTTAAGACTTCTTCTTACAGACCCCGAGATCTCCCGCCATTCAGCGTTCGGATAAGATGCACGCGGGGATTTATACGATACACGAACGCCTTAAACGGACATAGCTTCTTGGGATGAATCCAGGCTGGTTTGGAGAGGGTAGGGGTGGGGGAGGTGGGGGAAGGGGGAGGGAGGCGTGTAAGAGGGGGGGGAGGAGGTAATTGAGTAGTTGTGGGTGTGTTTTTGTGGTGTTTGTTTGTGTTTGATTGCTAGTTTTTTGTTGTTTGTTTGTGTGTGTGTGTGTATATTTGTTTTAAGTATGTGATGTTATCTCTCTCTCTCTCTCTCTCTCTCCCTCGCTCTCTCCCTCCCCTTCCACTCTTAGTATGAAAATAAAAAATGAGAATAAAAATCAACCAATCCTTCTCTCTCTCTCTCTCTCTCTCAGTCTTTAGATATCAATCTTTGTCTATTTGTCTGTCTGTCCGTTATTCTCTCTAACCCTCTCGATCTCTCTCCCTTTCCCTCCTCCATCCCTCCTTCCTTCTCTCCCTCCCTAGTTCCTTCTCCCCTCTCTATCTTTCTCTATCCCTCCCTTTTATATCCTCATTGTTACTATCATTGTTACTTTTATCACTGTTATTGTTATCATTATTATGATTATGATATCATTATGATTACTATTATCATTATCATCATTATCTTTATTATTATTATCATTATTATTATTGTTATTATTATTATCATTATTATCACTATCACCATG
>NW_028234417.1:22748782-22751672 GCF_977035675.1 Penaeus japonicus
TAATAATATCAATAGTCAGAAATATAATGATAAGGCTAATAATAATGATAATGGCAATGATGATAATGATAATAATAATAAGAGTAATAATAATGATAATTACAGTAATAATGACAATCACAATAATAGCTATAATAACAACAACAATAATAATGATACTAATAAAATTTATAATAATAATAGCAATAATATGTTCGCAAAGTTGCATAATCGCAAACGTATCGAACGTCGTGCAACAAGACTCACACATTATCGTACATCTGGCCATTTGCCTTCAGACTTTTCTTATAACAATCTCTTTAAATATCTTTAGTACTACTCGAGGACATGTTGATTCTGCAACCTTTGCAAGGCAATGGATTATTCTTGATCAAATTCTGCAAATGATAATGATATTTATTGAGTAATAAAGTATTCAGATAAACATGGCTAGGTGTGAAAACAGGTGTCTCTGGAACCAAGATTGAATTGGTGTATATTATGTTGTTTTGCTGTTATTATCATCATTATTATCATCAACATTATTATCATTAGTAGTAGTAGTATTAATACTATTATTATTACCATTACTATCGTGAGTGTTATCATTATCATTTTAATTATCATTATCATTATTATCATTATTATTATTATTATTATCATTATTATTATTATTGCTATTATTATTATTAGCATTACAATTATCATTAGTATCATTATCATTTTTGTTGTTATCAATATCATTATCATTTTTATCATTATCATTACCATTTCTATCATTATTATCATGACAATGATCATCATTATCATCATCTTAATCAATAATGATTATGATAATAACTAAAGTGATAACAATAACAACAATGAAAGAGAAAGAGAGGAGAGAGAGAGAGACAGAGATAGATAGATAGATAGATAGATAGAGAGAGAGAGAGAGAGAGAGAGAGAGAGAGAGAGAGAGAGAGAGAGAGAGAGAGAGAGAGATTATGAAAAGTGTATTTATACTATATACAGTGTAAACACATGAATAGGCCTAGGAACTAACAGTTCATGTTAGATTCTGCATTGTTGGCGAAACAGATATTACGATGACCCTGTCGATTAATATGCTATTGCAAAGCTAAACATAAGACATAATAGTACATGTGTATCACTCTAGAAAGGCCTTGCAATTTTATCTATTACAGTCAAAGCTCTTATGTTTACGTAATATATCTGATAAAATGCCGTCCTCTATAAAGGGTGTTGCAATACTATATAATGTTTCATGTTCAATCCTTTCACGAAACTCTTCAATCAGAGGACATATTATATAGCGGTCAAGGGTGAGAGAGAGAGAGAGAGAGAGAGAGAGAGAGAGAGAGAGAGAGAGAGAGAGAGAGAGAGAGAGAGAGAGAGAGAGAGAGAGAGAGAGAGAGAGAGAAAGCAGAAGACGAAGAGAGAGAGAGAGAGAGGGAGAGAGAGAGAGAGAGAGAGAGAGAGAGAGAGAGAGAGAGAGAGAGAGAGAGAGAGAGAGAGAGAGAGAGAGAGAGAGAGAGAGAGAGAGAGAGAGTGAGAGTGAGAGAGAGAGAGGAAAAAGAAAGAAAGAAGAAGAAGAAGAAGAGGAAGAGGTATAGCAGAGAGAGAAGAAGGTAAGGGGGGGGGAGGACTGGATAGGACAGGATATGGCAGGATAAAACGGAGTGAGCGCGTGGCGACAAGTCCTCAAAAGATAAGATGAAGATACTGATGCTAATGCCTATTCTCGGGGACTCTGGAGGATGAGGTAGTGGAGAGGGAGAGGGAGAGGGAGAAGGGGAGAGAGGGAGAGGGAGAGGGAGAGATGAAGAGGGGGAGAGGAAGAGGGAGAGTGAGAGGGAGTGGGAGAGGGAGAAGGAGAGGGAGAGAGAAAGAAAGAGGGGGAGAGGGAGAGGGAGAAAGGGGGGGAGAGGAAGAAAGAAGAAGGAGGAGAGAGGGAGATGGAAAAGGAGGCGGTGAAGGAGAGGGAGAAAGGGAGAAAGATAAGGAGATGGAGAAAGAGAGAGAAAGTGGAGAAGAGGGAGAGGGAAAGATAGAGAAATAAGGGGAGAAGGAGAGGGAAAGAGGAGAAGGAGGAGAAGGAGGGAGAGAGGGAGTAGGGGGGAAAGAGGGAGCAGGGGGAGGGAGGGAGGGAGAAGAAGAGGGATGAGGAACTGTGGGAGAGGAAGAGGGAGAAGAGGAGCAGGGGGTTTAGAGAGAGAGTGAGAGAGAGGGAGAAGGAGAAAGAGAGAAAGAGAAAGAGAGAGAGAGTGAGAGAGAGAGAGAGAGAGAGAGAGAGAGTAAGAGAAAGAGAGAGAGAGAGAGAGAGATAAAGAAAGAAAGAGAGAGAGAGGGAGAAAGAAAGAAAGGAAAATAAAGAGAAGAAACAAAAACAAAAAAAGAGAAAAAAAAAGGAGAGAAAGAGAAACGAGAGAGACAGAGAGACAGAGAGACGGGCCACGGACCCAACCGAGCCAAATTAGGCGTCGGTGCTCCGTGTCTAGCGATATTGCACGTGGAAGCAATTTGTTAATGACCGAGAACCATGATAGCCCGTCTTTAATGGTCAGGGGACGACACCTCAGCGCGACTCAGCAGGAAGACGACCCTGGGACGACCCTGGGACGACCAACCCGCTGACGAGCCCCCACCCCCCCATAGACGACCGGCGACCCCCCCCGCGACTAACATGGAGACGCCCCTGGGCGCCCCTGGACCACCCCCCCCCCCCCGACCCCCCCCCCCCAGATGACGTACGGCGGGACGACACCTCAGCGCGACTCAGCAGGAAACGAAGACCGACCCCCTGGGACTCCTAGGGACGGACCCGTGGGACAAACCTCTGGGACAAACCCTGAGGAGACGACCCTGGGACACACCCGACTGAACGAACACCCAACCCAAACAACTCCCC
>NW_028234417.1:22751772-22756772 GCF_977035675.1 Penaeus japonicus
TATATATATTATATATACATATATTCATATAATATATATACGTATATAAATTCTTGTATATCATATATTAACGTATATATATATATTATATATCTCTAAATATAGTAAATATATATATTAATATTATATATACTAAATTAATATACATGACATACACACACACACAACAATATATTATATGTTTATGTATAATATACATATAACTTACTATATAATATTAAAATATACTTGATAACTATATGATAGTTTATATATATATGATATATTGATATAGTAGTATATATACTTATTTTGATTTTTATATACCACAATAAATATATTCTTTTCAATACATAATTGATATAAATATTTATATATAAAAATATATAATATGAATACTATCTAGTATATATATGTATTATATATCATATATAGTATATTATATAAGTATATACAAAAAATTATATGCATATATATATATATATATATTATATATATATATATATAATATGTAATCTGCGTATAGCATATATATAATGTTATATATATAATAGATAGGAAAAATAGATAGATTAGATAGATAGATATTTATATGCTTAAGATATATTAGTATATATATATATATTATATTATTATAGTTATCGATATATATGATATATATACATATATGTAAGGTATATATATAATCATATCTATCTATATAGTTATATATATAATCATACTATATATATATATATATATGTAGTCTCTCTCACATTCTTCCTCTTTTGTCTCTCATAACAGTTTCTTTAACTGTTCGTCAGTTTCAAATTCATTACTGGCATTGATTAGCATTTCTTCCTTAATCATAATTATGTCAGTGTGTTTTAGATAGTGTATAAATGGCCTGCATGCGATGTCGATTAACAGAATTAAATTATATGTATTATTCTTTATATGTCGAAATATTGCATTGTAAATAAATTAATATTGCCTTATATATATACAAATTATTCTGTAGATAAATACATATTGTCCAGTAAATAGATACATATTGTCCTGTAAATAAATGGATATTATTCTGTAAATAAATACATATTGTCCTGTAAATAAATATATACTTTCGTGTAAATAAAGGAATATTACCCTGCCGATTTATAAATCACATTATCCTGTGAATAAATAAGTATTGTCCAGTAAATGAATTAATCATATTGTCCTGTAAATGAGTAATCAATAGTCCTACAGCAAATATAGATTGTCTTGTAAATGATGTAAATATCAACCTGTCATTGTCCTGTAATAAAGTTATTCGTTATTGATGATAAAGATAAAGAGAATAAAAACGGTATAGTGTGAAGATAGAAGGATTTTCGCTTCATAAAGTTGTGTATACTTTATATTTATATATATATATATATATATATATATATATATATATATATATATATGTGTATATATATATATATATATATGAGTATATATATATGATATAAATATATAGTCTATATCATTTATGTAAATATATTATATATATATATATATTTTTTTTTTTTTTTTTTTTTTTTTTTGGGGGGGTGCTATTCATTGCTTTATCATTTATCATTATTCTGTCTTCTTATCTATTCCTTCATTTACACACCCCTTCGTCGGTTATGTTTTATTTTGTTGTTTTTCTTCTTTCCTTCGCTTGTTTCTTTTCATCCTCATTATGATTATTCTCCTTTATTTCTTTTCTTCTTAAACCATTTTTTTTTTTTTTTATTTTAGTCCGCTTAGTCCCACCAGTACCAGTACCTCTCCTTCTCCCATTTTCCTTCCCTTCCTTCCGCCCTGGCTCCCTCTATCTCATCTTCTTCCCTCCATCTACCTCCCCCCCTACCCTCCTTACCTACCTCTATCCCTCTCTCCCCACCATACAGCTCCCCTCTACCCTCCCTACCGCCATCCATATCTCCTTCCCCCATCTCTTCTCCCTTCCTTCTTCCTCTATCCCTCCTTCAACCCTCCTTCTTCCCTCCGCTTACCTACCCTCATACCCCCTTCTTCGCTCCTCCCTCCTCTTCCCGTCCCCTCTAATCCATCTCCCCCATCCCGGACCCTATTTCCCTCCCTACCTCCTTCTATCCCTCCTCCCCCCCTCCTTCTTCCCTCCCTTTATCATTTCTCCCTCCCACCCATCCCTCCTCCCCTCTCTATCACCCTCTATTCCTCTCCCTTCCACCTCACCCCCTTTCCCCACTCCGTCCTCCCCTCTCAATTCCCTCCTTCCCCCCCCTCTCCCCCTCTCAAATCCCTACTCTCCCCTCTACTTTTAAATTCCCTTCCTTCACCCCTCCCCCCCCCCCCCTCCCCCCTCTTCCCTTCCCTCCCCCCCCCTCTCCCTCCCTCCTTCCCCCCTCCCCCCTCCCCCTCCCCATCCTCCCCCCTCTCAATCCCTCCTTCCCCCTCCCCCCTCTCAATTCCTCTCTCCCCCTCTCAATCCCTCCCTTCCCCCTCCCCCCTCTTCCCCCCTCTCCCCTCTTCCCTTCCCTCCCTTCCCCTCCCTATCGAAACTACTTCCCTTTATTATAGTATCAAAATCTCCGCTTAGCGTGTCTGGCCTCCGTACTGTAACCCGGATTTTAAGTGCGCTTTTGGGCGATTCCGCGTATCAACCGACGCCAATAAATCCGGAGGTTATAAAGGTGCAAGTTTATTTATATCTCATCATTGGATTCCCTTTTTTGGATTCCATACTGAACTATCCTTCGGATCTGCTCTCTTCTCTCCATCTATCTATCCGATACTGGAATTCTTCTTATCGCTAGCGCATCTCAAAAGCTATCATGCTTTCCTCTCTCTCTCTCTCTCTCATTCCATCTCTTTCGCTCCTCTTCTCTCTCTCAATCTACCTCATTGCAACTCTCTCTAATCTCTCTCATCCTCCTCTCCAATGTCCCCTGCCACTCTGGTCACATTATCAGATGTTCTAATTTTGCTTTTATGATTATTTTCTGCTCTTCTCATATCTCATCTCTCTCTCTCTCTCTCCATTCTCTCATCTCTGTCTCTTTTTCCCTCTCTCTCTCTCTCGTCTTCTTCCCTACACTTTCTATCTCACAACACTACTATCTGTCTCTGTTGATCGCTTTTTCCTTCGCCTTTCTTACTGTTTGTCTAACTCTCCCAAGCTCTCTCTCTCTCATCATCTCGTCTTTTCTCAATCTGTTCACTCTCGAAGGTCTCTTCTCTCCCCTCGGCACTCATCGGACTCTCTCTCCGCCTCTCCTCTTCATTCTCGTCGCTCATATATCTCTCTTCGCTTTCTATCTCGGGGTTGGGGGTTGATGGGGGGGGGGAGGGTGGTGTGGGGGGGGGGGGGGGGGGGGCTTGCTTTTTCATCTCCCCTCTTCTCTCTACTCTTCTGTCATCTTCTCACATTCTAGTCTCATTCTTTCTCATCTCTGTCAATCTCTACTCTTTTTTCTCTCTCCTCCATTCTCTCTCTTACTATTTTTGCGGTGTTCTCTCAATCCCTCTCTCTTCTCTACAGTTCTTTCATGTCTTTTATATACACTCATCATCTATTTTTCTTTCTCTCTCTCTCCTCCACTCACTTCTCCACTCTAACTGCCTCATATCCCATCGCTTCCTCCTCAAATCTCATCAGCTCATATCGTACTCACCCTCTGGTATCACATTCCCCCCCACTACCACACTACCCTTTACTCAAGAAATTCACACGTATGCAAATGTTTCCATCAAATACCCCCCCACCTCTCTCCCTCCAAGATATTCTTCTCAACTCCACACCTCTTCTCATCGTTATCTCTCCGTATCTATCTCTCATCCCCCAACATTAGTCTATTCCTATCTAAACTCACATTCTGAACTCTTCCCAATGGTCTCTCTTATACTCCTACGTTCCATCTTTCTCTGAATCAACTTAGCGCTCTAAAATTACCTTCATCTCGCCAACTCTTCTTCGCTCCTTAAAACCTTCCAGTCTTCTTCCCATTCCATTTATATACCTTCGGTCTCCTTCCCATCCACATGGGCCTTAACTTATTGCTCTCCTTCCAATCGTCACAATTATCTACTCTCGCATTTTCTCTTCTCTCTGCTCTCAATGCTTAATCACAGTTGCTTCTCACAAACATCGTACGTGTAGCCCATCTCGTCTCTTCTCTCTTTTAGTCATTCTCCTACTTTCTTCCTTTTTCGCTTTGCTCATTCCACTCTCACGCTGCCTACTCTCTCTACGATTCTCTCTAGCCTTCTCCTCCCCATCAATCCTCTCATATCGACTCTCGAATCTCACACCTACACTCTCCCAAGTCTTCCTGGTCTTTATTCACGTTCCCTCCAACCCTCTTCTTTCTACACTATAATCGTGGATAATTCCCTCGTTGTCTTGTCATATAATCCGGTCCATAATCTCCTTCAACTCTCTCTCATCTATCATCTATCCCACTAAGATTCTCTCAGAAATCTCTACCCTCTGACCTTTCCAGTTCTTTCTCACTATTCAAATTCTTCCCAATACTATCTGCTCACTCTCCCGCGTCAATTCTCCCCACCTCTCCCCACTCTCGTACTTGCGTCCCTTATTATCCTTCTTCCTCCTCAATCCTCTTGAATCAAAACCTTCTACTTCTCACCTTTACCTAATAATTACCTCAGACATCCTGGACCCTCACTCCTACGATCCATTCTTTTCTCTCTCCGGGCTCGATTATTCTTCTACGTTATCATTGTACTCTCAAGTTCTTTCCGTCTCAAAGCTTCTTCCTCTACAATCCAATCTTTATCTGTAATCTTTCTTCTAGAAGTACATCCACACATTCTCGATCCTCACTCATTTTCCCATCACCGTACTTCAACCTCCTGCTCTCCATACCTCAATCTTCTAGTCTCTTCTCTCTCAACTACTCCTACTATCTCTCTCTATACATATTCTGTCCATTTCCTCTCTTTATCCTTCTGTCTCCACCTCCCTCCTACCTGTCTCATGAACGTCTCTTCCTATCCTCAATCACCATTTTCCCATCAAAAACTCA
>NW_028234417.1:22778170-22780670 GCF_977035675.1 Penaeus japonicus
TTTTTTTCTCTTTATTTTAAATCAAAATTCTCAAGAATGCATCGCTCTATTTCACATTTTGAATCATGCAGCTCAAGATGCGGCCTACATATATTGCATCGTGGGGGCAAGAGCAATTGCAAGGCGCGGGTCAGAGTGCCAGTGCCACTTGACCCTGTGCGAGGTGCGCTACTCGTTCGAGGCGACTTGAGTCAACACATTTGGTCATTCATATTCAAATAGATGTTCTTTCGTCATTCGTTGTGGTTTTGGGATTTGAGGTTTCTCTTATTGTGTCAGTAGTACTTTTACTTTTTTTTTTCTTCTTCTTCTTTTCTTTTCTTTTCTTTCTTTCTTTTTTTTTTTTTTCTTTTTTTTTTTTTTTTTTTTTTTGAATTGGAAATGTTTATAGTTTTACCTTTCTTTTTTTCTTATCGAAACTTCAGGCAATACGAGAGAGTCTGGGTGGACTTGCACAAGACGGGCTTATTATGATGCATAACTTGTACAAGACATACGTCATGGTCACGACCCATGAGAGATTGTGTACAAGAAGGTGGACATTGCCTGTACATTATAAGCAATGCGATGTACACACTTAGAAGACTAGAATGTGCACTAGGAACACAAGGTAACTAATTACAATTAGAATAAGTTAATCATATCATAGTGTCTCCATTACAACAAATCACAAGAATGCATAATCATAATCATAATGATTAATAAATATCATGCATAAGGAAAGATACCGATTTTCTTTTTGCAACAACTAAATCATAATTTTGTACATCAAAACACAGTCATCTTCTATAAACAAAATATATTAGTCAAACAAGATCTGTACATCGAAGTATAGTTTTTTTTTACAATGTAATTAATGCAATATAGAACAAAGGTTGTACACAAGAGACATAAATCATTACATCAGAACTGTACACATCATCGATATAGAAAATATAGTTTATTAGATAATCAGGATTACGTACATCTATAAGGCGTGTAAGTAGTGCAAATATATGTATATGTGTGTTTATGTGTGCATGTGTTTACATATTTGTATCTATATATATATATATATATATATATATATATATATATATATATATATATATATATATATATATGTATATATATGTATATACATGTATATATGTATGCATATGTATGTATGCATGTATGTTTATATATTTATATATCATCGAAGGATGCAGATGCAAACTGGTAAAAAATAAAAAAATAATAAAAAAATTGTAACAATTAGTCATCAAATATTATTTCTTTAGTAATAAAACTTAAATAAAGAATTAAAGACATTCTTTATCAACAATATTTCACAATGACATCTACGAGTAATATCAACATTAAACATCAAAAATATCAATAAGGTGTCAACACATAAACCAATCTGGCACCTTCCAAAATTGCCAAAACGACAACCAAGACACAGACAATCGATAAAACAAAAATGTCTGTTGCGATAAACAATAGACGATATGAAATTAATCATGATAAGGGATTCGATAATGGTATCGTGTACACTAAATTCAATCATAATTCAATTCAATTAGATAATTGATATCAAAAGTAACATTAGCAGTTATAAAAGTCGTGTGGACAATTGATAATGATAATGGCAACATTAATTGTGATGAAAAAAATCAGAGAATATTGATAGATATCATAATAATGATATTATCAATGGCGTGAATAATATCATCTATAATGAAAACAATATTTATGATAATAGTGATAATTATATGATAATTATAGCAATGATTATATATAAAAAACATAATGCCAATAAAAATGACAATATTATTAATGATAAAAAACAATCATAAAAATAATGTTTATAATCAGGAAAGTGACAATAACAATAAAAAAAGAATAATGATATTGAGGATAATGATAATAATAATCATAATAATAATAGCAGTAATGATAATAATGATATCAATAATAATAATGATAGTGATGATAATAATGATGATACTGCTGATAATGATATCAATAATAATCATAATATTGATAATAAAAAGGATGATAATAACATTGATAAAGATGATAACAATAATGATAGCGAAAATGAAAGTTTTGATTATGATGATAATAAGGATGATAGCTATGATAATGATGATAATAATGATAGTGATAATAATGAAACAAAATATAATGATAATAATGGTAATGACAATAATGATAATAATAAAAATAAGATCATGATAATAGGAATAATTATGATAATGATGATGATAATAGTAATAATCATAGTAATGATGATAAAAATTATCATTTATGGTAGTAGTAGCAGTAATAACAATGATCATAATAATGATACTGATACTAGTGATAATGATAGTGATAATGATAACAATAATAATAATCATAATCATAATAATGATAATAATAATAATAACAATAATAATAATAATAGTAATGATAATAATAACAATAATAATAATAATAATAATAATAATAGCGATAATAACAATAATAATGATAATAATAATAATAATTATAA
>NW_028234417.1:22783170-22788170 GCF_977035675.1 Penaeus japonicus
GGCCCCGCGGGGGAGGCGCCGATCCCGGGATAGCCCGGATAGGGATACTGAGGGCCGCCCTGGATGTAGACGGAGCGGGCGTAGATATTGTAGTGCTGGTCGCCGCTGTAGGTGCTCCCTTCCCCGCTCTGGTAGGCCGCGCCCCACGCCCCCATGGGCCCCCCAGCCCCTTGGTACTGCTGGTGCTGGTGCTGAGACGTGGCAGGATGCTGCAAGGAGTACTGCTGCCCGGCCATCTGCTGGTAGGACGCCTGCTGGTGCTGCATGGAGGGGAAGCCGGCCAGTCCCCCCTGGAAGGGCGAAGCCGCCTGCTGATGGTGGTGCTGAAGTTGCTGATGGAACAGCGGCAGGTTGGCGTTGTAGTCATGCCGGGGCGCGCACGAGGTGGTGGGCGTGGCCGTGCTAGGGACGCCCTCGGGAATGTACGGCGCCTCCAGTTTGATACGCCCCTCTGCGGGTCCAGCGACCTCCTTGGTCGGCGCCGCGCCCGACACCTGCGGCATGGCGGAGAAGGACGTCCTCCCGAAGTCCCCGTGCGGCGAGAAGGCTCCTCGCGCCTTCTCCGCCTCCGCCGCGGCCAGCCGGTTGTACGTCATGGGCGCTCCATCCCCCACGCAGCCGCCCTCCTTCGCCACGTGGGGGGAGGCGGGGGTGGAGCCCCCCTTCTTCGGATCGACGAAGAAGGGGCTGGGCGGGTGCGCCTCCCCCAGGTGTCCCTGCATCTCGCTCCGACAGAGCAGCTCGAAGGCGCCCGCCGGCTCCGGGAGTGCCATGTCGTGGTGCCAGGACGGAGTGGCGGACGCAGGGGGCGGAGGCGGCGGTGGCGGGGGTGCCGGAGGGGGTTGCCGCTCCCCGTGGATGCCAGGGGCGTTGGCATGTGGCTGGTGGGCATAGTGCGGCTGAGGAGAGCGCGGGTCGTGGTGGAGGCCGGACGAGGCGCCGCCGTGGAGGTTCGGGGAGGCGGCGTGGAGGCCGGAGGGCGTCGAATGGAGGCTGGAGGACCAAGAGGACTCCGACGTGTAGACGCTCCCTCCAGACCACACCTGAGGGAGGCAAGAAGGGCATCAGGCGAGGGCTCAGGGAGGGACACACATGCGACTTCAGATGGGAATACAGGGTATATGACAAGTTACCAAGACTATCATATGTTTGTGTGTGTGTGTATATATTAGATAGATAGATAGATGTGTGTGTGTGTGTATATGTGTGTGTGTATGTATGTGTATATATATATATATATATATATATATATATATATATATATATATATATATATATATATATTATATATATGTATATATATATATTATAATATATATAATAATATATATGTAATATGTAATAATAATACATACATACATACATAATAATATATATATATATAATATATATATATATAATATATATATATATATAATACACACAAGAAAACACAAACACAGTAACGTGCACATAACAGAATTGATTAAACACTGCCACAAATTGAAAGGAAAAACTCGCGAGTTTTTCCTTTCAATTTGTGGCAATGTTTTATTTATCCATATATAAATTGTACCGGTGATAATATTCTGAAACAGACGGCGAAAATAATTCGTCAAAATGAAGCAGCATCAGTGATGGCGCTTTTAGATATGTGTTGGCATAAACAAGATGGACTCCAATCCACATTATTATTCCACGTTTATCGAGCGCAACGCAGTGCACTCCGAAGAACATGGTGGGTCCGCATGCTTTTTCTACTGCCCATGATAACGATATTGCGATGCTGGCCTCCGCGTGTTACGCTTTTCCCAAATATCATCACTTTTTGCTAACTATCCGCGGATGAAAACGAAACTATTTACCACAGAACGAAAACGGTCTTTCACAGCTCAAAAGGATTCAATAAAAGTTGCCTAGTATTCCACGCAAACAATGCAATTCCCCCTGATTCAGAAACGGCTATGGAATTCTAGAGGAGAATCTGATAGGAAAATTAGCTTAGTTGAGTTTCCGAAGAGGATTTTTCCCCAAAACACTTTTTTACTGAGAATTTCTGCACGAGCAGATTTTTTTTTTTTTTCATTATTATAACTGAGCTATATAACCAAGCAACATATATATCGCCTTGCTGATGTTTCAATCTGTTAAAAATGAACTTCATGTAGATAATCTGATATTAGACTCAAGCGTCAATACGAATTTTAAAATCGATAGTCGATTCTGTAATCTTTATGTCCATTATGTATGAACAGGATCTGGTTCGCCTCATAGTTAGTTATCATTATTCCAGACATTTTTACACGTCGCCTTCTATCTATATCTATAAGGTGCTTTTAGGCAGTAACGCTATTGTAATGTGCGTCTGCCTACTCACCTTAATAAGTAGGTTTTCTTACACAGTGACTCGCATCTTCTTTTTATTTTTTTCTCTTCATTCTTTTTTTTTCTGGTATCTATTCAGGTGTCTTCTATACATCAATTTCGGTATAACCTCCGTCATTTTGTATTCTGTTTTCATAATTCAAAGCGGCCTTCGGTTAAAACAAAGAATATCATCCTTTGGGAGCATTTAAAAATTATACATATCGCGGTGAGAAGTGATATGACTTCGAAAGAAAAGATAGCAAGAGGGAGGGAGTTGGTAAGCCATCTTGGGCGGCCTTATTAGGCAACAACCGAGATATAATTCACACAAAGGAATTGCTCAAAAGAAAGAAGAAAAGCGGTAACAAGAAGTAAATAAAATTAACAATGAGAGGGAAATAGATCACCAAAGATCTCGCTCCCGTAAAGATTTAAAAAAATAAACAAATAAATAAATAAAATACATCAAGACACGGTTAAAAAAGATAAAAAAGTAAGGATGAGAAAGAAGAATATCCGCGGTTTATCAGTCCAGTCAATAGATGGCGTTGCGGTCAAATAATCCCGTCCAGAATAGGACTAAGGTTTTTATAATTGATTTTTGGCGAGCTTTCCTTTTAAGAGTTCTAGCATCTTTCGAGTGAGGTCAGAGGTGGTCAAAGGCGAGATGTGGAAGAAGGTGTAAGATTAGTGTGATCTTGTAAAATGCATCAGAATATAAAATAAGATTAGCGTGTTTAGTGTAAAATTAGTGTGATCTTGTAAAATACGTAAGAGAATTATGTACAAGTTCCCAAGCCAAGGGGAAAATTATATTGATTTCTTTTCTTTAATTATTCGGTTCAGTAACGTTACACATTTGAAATTAACTCAAGTGTCATGGATACTTTAGGTCTGGGATACTTACTAGGATAAAGTAATCGAGATAATTATTGGTCTACGGATCTTCAAGGCATGAATATCCAATTCACTCGTTCGCTCGTTCTCCTTTTTCTCTCTTTCCGTCTAACTCTTTCTTTGTTACTTTTATAATCATTTTATCTCTTAACATATTTTTGTTTCTCTCCCCCCCCCCCTTTCCCCATCTCTTTCTCTTTCTTTTTTCGTTCTTTTTCTATTTCTTTCTCTTTCTTTTTTCGTTCTTTTTCTATTTCTTTCTCTTTCTCGTTTTCTGTATCTTTCTTTTTTTTTGTATAATTCTTTCTCTCTGTCTCTCTGTCTCTCTCTCTCTCTCTCTCTCTCTCTCTCTCTATATATATATATATATATATATATATATATATATATATATATATATATATATATGTATATAATATATATATTCATATATACATATTTATATATATATATATATATACATATATATATATATATACATATATATATATATATCTATATATATATATATATATATATATATATATATATATATATATATATATATATCTCAGTCTATCTCTATCTACATACCTATCTCGTTCGTTATATTCTTTTGGCAGAATTATATTCATTGATTAATGTAAAAAATAACATTAAACAATGCACAGACTAATAGTTTATAAAAAAAAAAAAAAAACTAACTAGCAGACAACAAGAGAAACAAAAAACAGCCATTCCTAAAAAAAAAAATCTACATAGAAAATGGGGACAGGAAAAGAGAACGAAAGAAAATGATGTTTGATAAAAGAAAATATTCTCTGCGGATTATTCTTACGCGAACGCACTATCGCATCGAAGAGGTGGAGTTCCGCTGCAAAAGAATTACGCAACAGAAGTATTTCAGTTGAGTTGTAAAGATAATTTATACTAAGAAGACTACATCATTTCTGTTATCATTGATTTTCGACGCATTGCGAAAACTTTTGTAATTGCGTTAAGAGATTAAATGTACTTGACCGAAATGTTTCTTCTTGAATAAAAAAAAAACAAAAAAAAAAAACTAGATTTGAAGATTCTAAAATCTTGGAATTAATCCTAAAAGAACAAGCGACTTATATGGATGTATGTCTGATCCGGATTATACTAAAGGAAAGGCCCAGTTCGTGTAAGCACTGTCTTTGTATCCGGTTTACATTGTATTTGGACAATGCGAATATTACACTTTGCAGACATGTATGTCGATAGATTCCACGAAAAGAAAGGCAGGCGGAGAGAGTGCACAGTAGTTTGATAGTTATGTTGCTCCTATTTTCTTTAAGAAATTTAATGAATGAGAAAAAAAATATATACACATCTATCCACTACAATACATAACATCAATTGATTATATGTTTCGTCTCTCCAAAATAGTTGTAAAGTAGGCCTACTTATTGCTGGGATATATATGTGTATATATGCATATGTATATGTATATGTATATATACATATTTATACATATTCATATATGTATATACATATATATATATATATATATATATATATATATTATATATATATATATATATATATACACACACACACAACACACACACACACAATATATATATATATATATAATATATATATATATATAATATATATATATATATATATATATATATATATATATATATATTATAAATATAATATATATATATATATATATATATATATATATATATATATATATACATATATATATACATTTTTTTTTCTTATCTTTTCTTTCTTTTTTA
>NW_028234417.1:22805153-22806855 GCF_977035675.1 Penaeus japonicus
ATTGATGCGAAGACAGGCACTGCTGGAATCATTATGACGATATTAGTATAATCATTGGTGATAACATTAATGGTAATTGTAATAATGATAATAATGACAGAAAGAGTAATAATGATAAGAATGATAATGATGATGGTGACAATCATAATGGTGGTAATAATAGTAATCTGGATAAAGATGATGATAACAAAGGCAATAATAATAAATATGTTAATAAAATAAAAATGATAATAATCATCATCATAGTGATAGTCTAAGAAATGATAATAACGGCAGTAGCAATAGTATAAACAAAAACAATAATCATGATAATTATGATAATGATGATGAAAATTATAATAATAATAGTAATATTAGCAGTGCTCAGAATCATCATCAGCATAATGATAATAACAACAATAATAACAACAATAGCAATAGCAAAGATAACAACAACAGCAATAATGATAATGATAGTAACAATAACGCTGAATATAGTATTGATAATGATACTATAAAAGAAATCTAAATCAATCTTTCTTTGTTTTTATTGATATCGTCTCTCTAAGGAAGAAAAACCTTTTTGAAACATGCGCGATTATGCAGAGGGACCAATTCAACAAGATATTGTATTATATAGATGGTAGAAAATGAAAAAGAACTCAGTTTAATAATCAATGTAAATAGATGTAAATCTTTGGCACGCTGTTGTCGGTCTGTCCAATTATCTTTTTTTTTCTCTCTCTTTTTTTTCTCCTTTTTTTTTTTTTTTTTTGTCTCAGCTTGTACACTTGTTATTGGTCTGTTAATCTTCTTTTCGATTTATCTGTTTAATTTTTCTTCTTCGTATTTTTTCCAACGGAAAAATAGAAACAACAGGAAACAGGTGTGTCAGCCTCTCTCTCTCTCTCTCTCTCTCTCTCTCTCTCACTCACACACACACACCCACACACACACACACACACATAAACACATACACACGCACACACACACGCCCACACTCACAAATCCATACTTAGCGGACATAAAGTATAGGAGCGTTTAACGACAAACCCTCTTCTCACTCCTCGAACATCGATGGTGTCAGATCGAGCTTGACCCCTGCGGGAGAACCCATTCCATGACCTCTCCCCCCTCTCTGCCCGCCCACCTCTCCTGCTGCCCTTGTCCCTCCCTCCCTCCCTGCCTCCCTCCCTTACTCCCTGCCTGCCTCCCTCCCTCCCTCCATTCTTCCCTCCCTTCCTCCCTGCCTCACTCCCTCCCTCCCTCTCTCCCTGCCTCCCTCCCTCCCTCCCTCCCAAGAAACGTGCCAGCGAGCGTGCCACAAGGAATGCCCAGCCAAGAGGTAAATCACAGCACAGTGCCAAAAGGTTTCGTCTTCGGACCGCAGTGCAGTTTCGCCCTCGTATTCCCACGCCGACGCCGAGCTCACGTGCAGGTACGAGCAGGATGGAAAAGGCCGGTTTTCCGTGCCTCGCCTCGCCTCGCCGCGCCTCGCCGTGCCGTGCCGTGCCGTGCAGCCGAGCCGAGCCGACAGAGGAGCGGAGATCATGGCGGAGCGAGCGATAAGGATCGTCTCTTGCATCAATGATTGCCGGTTATCGCCTTATCGACACTTCGCCGCCGCGGTGTTTGCGCAATGTATCTCCGCCAGCGAGCAGTCTCGTGAATTATTAATACACCGTGAGGAGGAGAGTGGGGTGGGCGAGGGAGGAAGAGGGGG
>NW_028234417.1:22806955-22811955 GCF_977035675.1 Penaeus japonicus
TCTCTCTCTCTCTCTCTCTCTCTCTCTCTCTCTCTCCATCTCTCTCTGTCTCTCTTTCTCTTTCTCTGTACTTCTCTTTGTCCTTTCTCTCTCTCGAACTCCCCCTCTCTCTCTCCATCTCTATTTCTCTCTCCCTCGCTATCTCTATCCTTATCTCTTTGATTTTCTCTCTTTCTGAAAAGTAAGGGAAAAAGAAGAGGAAATAAGCTATTAAAAAGAGAGAAAGAGAGAGATTAAGATAGATAGATAGATAGATAGAGAGAGAGAGAGAAAAAAAAATAAAGAGAGAGAGAGAGAATGAGAGAGAAGGAGAGAGAGAGAGAGAGAGATGGAGCGAGAGAAAGTGAGAAAGAGAGAGAGAGATAGAGATAGATAGATAGATAGAGAGATAGAGAGAAATAGAGAGAGAGAGAAAAAAAAAGATAAAGAGAGAGAAGGAGAGAGAGAGAGAAAGAGATAAATAGATAGAGAGCATACTTTCAGCATAGTAAAGATATTCAAAATCCGCATTTTTTATTCTTCGATGTCCACTTGTTCCGGTTAATAGTGAAATTAGCTATCTATTCTTGTTGTTTAACTTGAAACCGAGTATCAAACAGGCACACGACTTTACTCCACTCCCTCCCCACCCCCCTTCTCTCTAGCTTCATTCCAACTTTGACTTGGCTATCCTACAAAATCTATTTATATATTATGTAACCCCATACTTTCTTCATTGTTAAAGTGTCAATAATTTTTCATCGGTATATCAAAAAATAATTCAGTTAACAACAACAACAACAACAAAAAATGCATTGGCTTAGAGTGACAACCTTATTATGCAATTGCGTCGGTTTTATTGCTGGCTGACTCTTTGCCGGTGATCTCATTGCATCATCAAAGCTTTTATTTTATTTTATTCTGCCATTATTAGTCTTTGACCACACTATGATATTTGCTTGAGTTTGTGCTGCCATGTGCAATGTTGTTTTATCTTTCTCGAGGGAGACTAGTTTCAAATACGTTTAGTTCTCTGTTCTGTTTTTCTTTCTTTTTTTTTTTTTCGTTTTTTTTGCCAGATATATTTCCTTTCATATTCATACATATAAACACACATTTAAACATATACGAACACACACACACACACACACACATGCATATTCACACCCACGCGCATATATACATACACTCACAAACACCCACACACAAAAAGACAAACACATACACACACACATATGCATATTCACATCCACGTGCATATATACACACACTCACAAACACCCACACACAAAAAGACACACACATACACACATTAATACACACTCACCAACAGAAAGACACAAACAAATACACACACAGATAAAAAAGGACACACACACACCACCCACTTGGACACGCATCCATATATGACCAAAATAGTACAAATAGTACAAATATGAAACCAACAGACCGGATGTAATAACATGAGTCAGTTTGGGCGTGTAGGGATACGAGGGCGGGGTGTGGGCGGCATGCGGGCGTGAGACAGGAAATTGACTGTCTTTTTATTGAATAGATGCTACGAGAAAGGTCAGGTGGGTAGGAGAAAGGGGGTGGGGGGAGGGGAGAGGGAGAGGTCATAAATAAAGGCCATGCTTAGGGATTATAAACTTTTGCGTGGTTTGTGAATTCGGGGTAAGTTGTAGGAAATTTCTATTTGATGTATCATATCATTATTATTATCATCTCTTTTTTGCAATTACGATTATCATTATTACTAGTATAATGATCATTATCATTATCATCATTATTATTAATATTGCTGTTATTAACATTATTATTATTATCATTATTATCACTATCATTATCATCATTTCTGTTATCATTATCATCATTACTATTATCTTTATCATCATTATCCTCATCATCATCATTAGTATCATAATTATAATCATAATAATAAGCATTTTTATTACTCTGATAATTTCTTCAATATAACTACCACCATTTCTACTGTTGCTACCATTACTATCATATCTTGAATCGTATTCTTTCCATCACTGTTATCATTAAATATAGTTCTTGTTATAGTGGTTAGTACTAGTACTAAAATAGTTATAACAGTCAGTGCTTTGTAACTAGTTCTCTTTATTACTGTAAATAACATGTTTGCAATCACCATCATTTTAGTTCCGCTATCACCACAATTAATGTTATCATCTCTGTTTTCAGAATGTTGTTACTTTTATCGACATGATTATCTAGAAAATACATCATCATCACTCTGTCTATCTCCCCCCTCTCCCCCCTCCCTCCCTCCCCCCTCCCGACGTCAGTGGACATGCATTTACTTCTTAATCTGAAGAAGATATCCTCGACCGCATATATAATACTCCCTTCCTTCACCCTTCGCCCTTCCTTAAGGGAGAAAGGGGGAGGGGAAGAGGTGGTAGGGGGGGAGGGAGAAATGAGGACCCGATGCAACCCCCCCCCCTCTCCCTCCCTCCTTTTCCCTCTGACTCCAAGGATGCCATACGCCACCAACCCCACCCCTCCTTCCCTCCCCTCCCCCTCCCCTACCAAGCCGTCTGACCCCCATGATCCCCAGCGAGTGACCCCGCCCTCCAATTTCTTGACCCCGTGACCCCAACGCCTTAGCAAATTACCCACAAGGAGTTTTCTTTGAAGAGAGAGAGAGAGAGAGAGGGAGGGAGACAGATAGAGAAGGAGAATGAAAAAGAGAAAGAGAGAGAGACATGCATTTTTTTTTTTTTTTTTTTTTTTTTTCAATTGACGTATGTAAATGCAGCGATTTCTTCCCTTGCTTGTGTCTATACCGAAAAGGAGGAAGGAGCAGGAAGAAAAACAACATATTTATTAGACAATTTATCTTTTAAACAATGCACTTAGCTATTTATTTTTCTAATATTTAGATACATCTAGTTATTCGTATATTGATCATGGGTTTAGTATTCAGAAAGGGAAGCATTGTTTGCTGGCTTAAAATTCATTTGTTTGCTGTTAAAGTAATGCCATTAGCATAGTTAAAACCTTATTTAGTCAGTCGATTGGCTGATGGTTTAATTAGTAGCTTCGTAGTTCAGTGAGACAATTGTTTGGTAGTTCTGTGAGTTAGTCATTTGGTAGCTCAGTGAGTCAATTGTTTGGTTGTTCAGTGAGTCAGTTATTTTGTAGTTCAGTGAGTCAATTATTTGGAGGTTCAGTGAGTGTTATTTTGTAGTTCAATGGGTCAATTGTTTGGTTGTTCAGTGAGTCAGTTATTTAGTTGTTCAGTGCGTCAGTTATTTGGTTGTTCAGTGCGTCAGTTATTTGGTTGTTCAGTGAGTCAGTTATTTGGTTGTTCAATGAGTCAGTTATTTGGTTGTTCAGTGAGTCAGTTATTTGGTTGTTCAGTGAGTCAGTTATTTGGTTGATCAGTGAGTCGGTTAATAGGTTGTTCAGTGAGTTCGTTATTTGGTTGTTCAGTGAGTCGGTTATTCGGTTGTTCAGTGAGTCAGTTATTTGGTTGTTCAGTGAGTTCGTTATTTGGTTGTTCAGTGAGTCAGTTATTTGGTTGTTCAGTGCGTCATTTATTTGGTTGATCAGTGAGTCGGTTATTTGGTTGTTCAGTGAGTCAGTTATTTGGTTGTTCAGTGAGATCGTTATTTGGTTGTTCAGTGAGTCAGTTATTTGGTTGTTCAGTGAGTCAGTTATTTGGTTCAGTGAGTCAGTTATTTGGTTGTTCAGTGAGTCAGTTATTTGGTTGATCAGTGAGTCGGTTATTTGGTTGTTCAGTGAGTTCGTTGTTTGGTTGTTCAGTGAGTCGGTTATTTGGTTGTTCAGTGAGTCAGTTATTTGGTTGTTCAGTGAGTAATTTATTTGGTTGTTCAGTGAGTCAGTTGTTTGGTTGTTCAGTGAGCCAGTTATTTGATTGTTCAGTGAGTCAGATATTTGGTAGTTCAGTGAGTCAGTTATTTGGTTGTTCAGTGAGTCAGTTATTTTGTAGTTCAATGCGTCAGTTATTTGGTTGTTCAGTGAGTCAGTTATTTGGTTGTTCAGTGAGTCGGTTATTTGGTTGTTCAGTGAGTCAGTTATTTGGTTGTTCAGTGCGTCATTTATTTGGTTGATCAGTGAGTCGGTTATTTGGTTGTTCAGTGAGTCGGTTATTTGGTTGTTCAGTGAGATCGTTATTTGGTTGTTCAGTGAGTCAGTTATTTGGTTGTTCAGTGAGTCAGTTATTTGGTTGTTCAGTGAGTCGGTTATTTGGTTGTTCAGTGAGTCATTTATTTGGTTGTTCAGTGAGTCATTTATTTGGTTCAGTGAGTTCGTTGTTTGGTTGTTCAGTGAGTCATTTATTTGGTTGTTCAGTGAGCTCGTTGTTTGGTTGTTCAGTGAGTCAGTTATTTTGTAGTTCAATGAGTCAATTGTTTGGTTTTTCAGTGTGTTCGTTATTTGGTTGTTCAGTGAGTCAGTTATTTGGTTGTTCAGTGAGTCAGTTATTTGGTTGTTCGGTGTGTTCGTTATTTGGTTGTTCAGTGAGTCAGATATTTGGTTGTTCAGTGTGTTCGTTATTTGGTTGTTCAGTGAGTCAGTTATTTGGTTGTTCAGTGAGTCGGTTATTTGGTTGTTCAGTGAGTCAGTTATTTGGTTGTTCAGTGAGTCAGTTATTTGGTAGTTCAGTGAGTCAGTTATTTGGTTGTTCAGTGAGTCAGTTATTTGGTTGTTCAGTGAGTCAGTTATTTGGTTGTTCAGTGAGTCGGTTATTCGGTTGTTCAGTGAATCGGTTATTTGGCAGTTCAGTGAGTCAGTTATTTGGTTGTTCAGTGAGTCGGTTATTCGGTTGTTCAGTGAGTCAGTTATTTGGTTGTTCAGTGTGTCAGTTATTTGGTAGTTCGGTGAGTCAGTTATTTGGTAGTTCAGTGAGATAGTTATTTGGTTGTTCAGTGAGTCAGTTATTTGGTTGTTCAGTGAGTCAGTTATTTGGTTGTTCAGTGAGTCAGTTATTTGGTTGTTCAGTGTGTCAGTTATTTGGTAGTTCAGTG
>NW_028234417.1:22841955-22851955 GCF_977035675.1 Penaeus japonicus
CTCTCTCTCACACTTCCCTCCCCCTCCTCTCCTCTCTCCTCTTGTATATACTCTCTCTCTCTCTCTCTCTCTCTCTCTCTCTCTCTCTCTCTCCCCACCCTCTCTTTCTCTTCTCCCTCACCTCCTCTTCCCCTCTCACTCTCCCATCCTCTCTCCTCTCCACTCTCTCTCTCTCTCACTCTCCTTCCCTCTCTCTCTTCTTTCGTTTTCTTGTTTTTCTCTCCTTATCTCTATCTCTCTTCCTCCCTCTGCCTCCCCTTCTTCCTTCTTTCATTCTCTTTCGTGCTCTCTCTCTCAACCATCTCTCTCTCTCTACTCTCTCTCACACCTCACCTCGTCCTTCTCCTCCTCTCTCGCCTACGTCCTTCTCACTCTCCCCCTCATCATCTCTCTCTCTCTCTTCTCTCTCTCTCTCTCTTCTTTCCTTTCTCTCCCTCTCTCTTTTCTCTCTTTTTCTCTTCTCTCTCTCTGTCTGCTCTCTGCCCTTCCTCTTCTCTTTCTCCCTCTTCACCACACTCACTCTCCTTTCCCTTCTCTTTATTTCTCTCTTCTCCTCTCACCTTCCATCTCACTCTCCTCTCTCTCCCTCCCACCCTCTCACCTCTCTCTTCCTCTCCTCTCTCTTTCTTTCGCTTCCATCTCTCTTCCTTTCCCCTTTTCCCATCCTCTCTCACACCTTTCTTCTTTTATCTCTCCCTTATCTCTTTCCTCTATCTCTCTTCCTTCATCCCTCCCTTCACCTGCCCCCTCCCCTCTCTCTTCCCTTCTCTTTCTTTCTTTCTCTCTCTCTCTCTCTCTCTCTCTCTCTCTCTCTCTCTCTCTCTCTCTCTCTCTCTCTCTCTCTCTCTTTCTCTCTCTTCCTCTCTCTCTCTCTTCCACCACACTCCCTCCCCTTCTCTTTCTTTCTATTTTTTTTTTCTCTCCTTATCTCTATCTCTATCCCTTCCTCCCTCCCTTCACCTGCCCCCACCCCTTTCTCTCTCTCTCTCTCTCTCTCTCTCTCTCTCTCTCTCTCTCTCTCTCTCTCTCTCCCTCCCTCCCTCCCAGAATCCCCCAAAAGCCGCCATAGGGATCGACTGAAAAGACTCCCACCTGTCCTCCAACACCTCGCCTGGAATTTCTTGATCAGATCGGATATTCTCAATAATGAGCGAGAAACGATCAAAGGCAGTTGCGATCATGCAAGCAAGCAAGCAAGAAGCAAGCAAGCAAGCAAGCAAGCAGGTAGAGGAGGCAGAAGTCGAAGAGAAGGTGGAGTCTCTTAACTACCAATTGTCTGATTGGCTGTGATTGAGAATGTGGGCGGAGTCAAAGAGTCCAAAAAAGACACTGATTGGTGATTTGTTTTTCTTTGGCGAGGAGTTCGTTATCTTAAGAGACGTTTTAAAGATCGTTTTGGATATAGATGTGGATATAGTTTATAAAATCGTTTTGAGTTGGAATTCGCTATCTGGGGAATCAGGAGCTAAATTGAAATTAGCTTGATGTTGGATGCTCTAAAGATGTGATCTAATGAATGAATCTTTGATTTTCATTTCTAAATTTTTCAAAGGAGGTAGTTTTAAATTTTTCAAAGGAGTTTTTAAAGGAGGTAGTTTCTAAGAGTGAGAGTTTCTAAGGATGAGATTTTCTAAGGGTGAGAGTTTCTAAGAGTGAGAGTTTCTGAGGATGAGATTTTCTAAGGGTGAGAGTTTCTAAGGGTGAGAGTTTCTAGGGGTGAGAGTTCCTAAGGATGAGAGTTCCTAAGGGAGAAGATTTCAAAGGATGAAAGTTTCAAAGGAAACGCGCATTCGACGCAGTTCGTTGCATCTCGGGACGGCTCCATTGCAACGTCATTAAGGGTGATCGGAGAGCGCGCTGCAACACACGTAGTATTTCAGGGTGTAGTCCGGGCCGAGTGGTAAGTGGGGGTCGCGTCCCGAAGCAAGTTGCACTACCGGTATAGCGCAAAAGGGTGTGTAATAAGGGTGTCTTTAGTAATGCATTAACAACGGCCAAATGTGAGGGTGTGGTCGATTCGAGGCCAGCGCGGAAAACGGTGGTCGGGAATGCGGGTGTCGTTATTTCTGCGCGGGTCACTTGGCAAGTCCACTCGTGCTTATTGCAGACCCGCGTGTGTGTGGACTTACTTGCGTGCGGACTGATATTCGTGTACGTGTGTGTGTGTGTGGGCAGAAGAGGATGTATGGTTGTGTTTATTTTTTTTATTTTTTATTTTTTTTTATTTTCATTATTATTTCTTTTCTTTTTTTTTCTTTTTTTTTTCTTCTTTTGTGTGTGTGTGTGTTTGTGCATGGGTGAGTCTGTGGATGCGTTTGTGTTTGGTTGTGTCTATCAGTGATTGCTTGTGTGTGTTTGGATATCTGCGTTTGTGTCTTTGAAGTCTCTCTCTCTCTCTCTCTCTCTCTCTCTCTCTCTCTCTCTCTCTCTCTCTCTCTCTCTCTCTCTCTCTCTCTCTCTCTCTCTCTCTCTCTCTCTCTCTCTCTATATATATATATATATATATATATATATATATATATATATACATGTGTGTGTGTGTGTGTGTGTGTGTGTATGTATGTATGTATATGCTTTTCTATACATAAAGGGCACACACAATCTCGTACCTTCTCTTATCTCATTCTGCCCTTTGCATATTGCAAGTATAACATATTCCATGAACCTCATTCTATACCTTCACTGCTTCTAACCTTCCTATCTCACTCTCTTAAACTTTCATTAATCACTCTAAATTGCGCCATTTCTCTCACCCCACAGCCGCACAACGTCAGAGTCTCGCCACCTCAGTCTCACAACCTCAGAGCCTCACAAAACAACTTCACGACCTTACAACCTCAGAGCAACATAACCTCAAACTCTCACAACTTCAAAGTCCACCAACTTCACAGTCTCACAGCCTTAGAACCTCGTAACCTCACAATCTCAAAGCAACACAATCTCATAGCCTCTCAACCTCAGAACAATGCAACCTCACAACCTCAAAACCTCACAACCTCAAAACCTTACAACCTCAAAACCTCAAAACCTTACAACCTCAAAACCTCAAAACCTCAAAACCTAACAACCTCACAACCTCAAAACCTCACAACCCCAAAACCTTACAACCTCAAAGCCTCACAACCTCAAAACCCCATAACTTCAAAACCTCATAATCTCAAAACCTCACAACCTCAAAACCTCAAAACCTCAAAACCTCACAACCTTACAACCTCAAAACCTCACAACCTTTAAACCTCAAAACCTCACAACCTCAAAACATCAAAATCTCACAACCTCAAAACCTCACAACTCAAAACCTCACAACCTCAATATCCCCTCATTTCCCCGATAGCAACTTCCTCACATCACAACGCCCGTCACAACCAGATTACAAACCCGCTTAGGATAAAGTCGGGCTTAAAAGTGCAACGTGCATTTATCATTCTCCGCCTTGCCTCACAATAATCGCGGAGTCTCATTGTTACGAAATATTGTGGTTCGATTATGTCAAGTCTGGGATGATTAGTTGTCCTTTTATTCATGGAGTTTATATAAAAGATATTGACGGCGGATAGAATTGTTGATAATGAAAATTAATTAATGATTGATCTGTTTTTTGTTTTTTTTTTGCATTAAAGACTGACTTATTGAATGCATATCAGGTAATGAGAGGATACTGGTGGTTGTGGTCATGATATTGGTGGTTATGAAATTTGCAAAGGGGTGTGATGATGATGAGGATAACGACATTGAAAATATTGATAGTAATTATGAAAGTTGGAATGGTTAGTGCGAAAGCTGGTACAATGCTGGTTAGGATAATGATAACGATAAATTATGAAACCTCGAGACTTATCACCAACATGCAATTGCAACGAATTCATTATTAACACGTGATCGCTATCGACAGTGCCAATCGTTCCTTCTCCACTGCAATATAGTTTACTAGTGCCAGATTTTAAATGAAAATGTAGGAAAAATAGCAACATCTAGCAACGTGATTCTTGCAACACGTGGCAAGGACAAATTCTAGGAAATTGTATCTTTCTTCTTACGTCTCGGTTCAAGGAATTGTGAGTTACCTTTGATTCTATCACGTCTGGTAAGAGAGAGAGAGAGAGAGAGAGAGAGAGAGAGAGAGAGAGAGAGAGAGAGAGAGAGAGAGAGAGAGAGAGAGAGAGAGAGAGAGAGAGAGAGAGAGAGAGAGAGAGAGAGAGAGAGAGAGAGAGGAAGGAAGAGAGAGGAAGAGAAAGAAAGAAAGATAGATAGATAGATAGATAGATAGAGAGAGAGAGAGAGAGAGAGAGCGAGAGAAGAGAGAGAGAGAGAGAGGGAGGGAGAGAGAGAGAGAGAGAGAGAGCGATGCGTAGAAGAGAAGAGAAGACAAAGAGCCGAGAGAGAGAAAGAGAGAGAGAGAGAGAGAGAGAGAGAGAGGAGGAGACCCAAGAGAGCAAAGAAAGAGATGAGAGGCAAAGAAAGAGAGAGAGCAAAAAGAGTGAGAGAGAGAAGAAAGATGAGAGAGAGAGGGGGGGGGAGAGTGAGAGACAGACAGAGAGAGGAAAAGTAAAGAAGAGAGAGATAAGGTGAGAGGGGGGGGGAGAGAAGAAGACAGAGAGAGAGGAAGAGAAAGTAGAATATAGGATAGATAGGATAGGATAGATAGATAGATAGAGAGAGAGAGAGAGAGAGAGAGAGAGAGAGAGAGAAGAGTGAGAGAGAGAGGAAGAGATGAGAGAGAGGGGGGGAAAGAGAGAGAAAGAGTGAGAGAACGAAAGAGCGAGAGAGAGAAAAAGAGAGCGTGGAAGAGAGAGAGAGTTGAGAGAGGAGAGAGGAGAAGAGAAAGATGAGAGAGAGAGAGGAGAGAGAGAGAGAGAGAGAGAGAGAGTTGAGAGAGAGAGAGTGAGAGATGAGAGAGAGTAGAACGAAAGGAGAGCGAGAGAAGAGAGAGAGAGGAAAGAGAGAGGAATGAGAGAGAGAGAGAGAAGCGAGAAAGAGAGAGAGATGAGAGAGAGAGAGAGTAGAGGAGAGAGAGAATAATAAAAGATAAAGTAAAAATAAGGAATAAAAGAGGAAGAGAGAGAGAGAGAGGAGAGGGAGTAGAGGCGAAGAGAGAGGGAGAGAGAGAGGAAGAGAGGGAGAGGAAGAGAGAGTGAGAGAGGAGGAGAGAGCGAGTGGAGAGAGAGAGATGGAGAGGAGAGAGAGAGAGGAGAGAGAGAGAGAGAGAGAGAGAGAGAGAGAGAGTGAGATAAAGAGAGAGAGAAAGAGAGAGAGAGAGAGAGAGAGAAAGAGAGAGAGAGAGAGAGAGAGGGAGAGAGGGAGAGAGGGAAAGAGAGTGAGAGAGACAGAAAGATGAGAGAGAGAGAGAGAGAGAGAGAGAGGAATAAAAAAAAAAAAAACACCTTTGACATCTAGACATCCTGCTACTTACCTCCTTAACCTCCTACACCCCCCCCCCACCCATCACCCGTCCCCACTCCCACCTCCTCAGCCATTTTTCTCAATAGAACCCCAACTCTCCCTCCCTCCCTCCCCTCCCTCTCCCAACTACCCCCACCCCCACCCCCCAAAAAAAATATATATCACAACCCCCCTTCCTCTAATACCCCTATCCCACCTCCTACCTCCCCCCCCAAGAAAAGAATATCACCAACCCCCCTCCTTCCCCACTCCCTCTAATCCCCCCACACCCCTAACCTCACCCCCCCCCCCCTTCTCGGTCTTCGCGTCATAAACTGATGCTAATCTTGAAGACGTGTCGGACATTGCAAGAAGGGTTAGGAACTGTCACTTCTCATGTGTGTATCCGCGTGTTCATATGTGTGTGTGTGTGTGTACGTGTGTGTGTGTGAGGGGGGGGGGTGTACATGTGTGTGTGTGTCTGTACGTATATATGAATGTGTGCGTGTACGTATCTGCGGGTGTGTGTGTGTGTGTACGTGTGTGTGAGGGGGTGTACGTGTGTGTGTGTGTGTACGTGTCAATGTGGGGGGGGGGGGGTGTATATGTGTGCGTCTGTACGTATATATGTACGTGTGCGTGTATACGTATGTGCGTGTGTGTGTGTGTGTGTGTGTGGCCGCTCCTGTCTGATGCCTCGTTGAGATAAGTTCGTCATCCTTGTTTTGTTTTTTGTCGTCTTTCATATCTTTTTTTTGTTGTTGTTTTTGAAATGGTCCTTTTCCGTTACCTATCACTTGCCTCTTTACTTCTTTCGGTTTGTATATTCTTATTAATTTCTTTTCTTTTCGACGTTTTATTAAATTTGTTAATCTCAACATTAGATGGATTTTTCGTTATCGTTCTTGTAATTGTGACCTTTCATTTGTGCTTATTGATGATCTTAGGATCTCTTATTACGTTGGTTTCTCTCTCTCTCTTCCGCACACTCTCTCCTTTCATTTTCATCTTTCTCGTTTCTTTTTCTTCTCTCTCTCTCTCTCTCTCTCTCTCTCCCGCCACACTCCCTCCCCTTCTCTTTCTTTCTCGTTTTCTTCTTTTTTCTCTCTTTTTCTCTATCTCTCTCCCTTCCTCCCTCCCTCACCTGCCTCCCCCTCTCTCTTTCCCCCTACATCTCTCTCTCTCTCCCTACCTCTCTCTCTCTCCCTAACTCTCTCTCTATCTCTCTCTCTCTTCCTCCTCCTCCTCTCTCTCTCTCCCCCTGACTCTCTCTCTCTCTCTCTGTCCATTCATCTGCCTTCTTAAGGGGGAGTCCAAATTCACGCCATTCGGACACGCCTTTTTTTCTCGCGCTGTCTCGCGTTTGGCGAGATGTGTTCCTCTGGTGGCGTGTGTCGCGAGATTGTGCCCCCGTCCCCACTCCCCCCTTCGAGTACCCTCTACCCTTCTTTTTTTTATGTTTCTTTTTTCCTAATTCTTTCTATTTTTTTTTTAGCCACTTACTTATTTTTCTCTCTCTCTGTCTGTTTGCCTGTCTCTTTCTTTCCCTTTCTTCCTTTTTCTTCTTCTGTCTCACTTTCTCTCTCACTTTAATCCTTCCTCCTTCCCTCTGTCTCCTTCGTTCCCTTCCTCTCTCTCTCTCTCTCTCTCTCTCTCTCTCTCTCTCTCTCTCTCTCTCTCTCTCTCTTTCTTTCTTTCTCTTCTTTCTTTCTCTCTCTCTCTCTCTTTCTATCCCCCCCCTCTCTCTCTCGCTCTCCGTCCTTCTCTCTCTCTCAAATGTTCTTACTCTCTGCAGGAAACGTGTTGTTTATGCAACATCCATGATCCCGGGCACTCTAGTGAAAATTGCACACTTCGCCACCTATGATTTTAAGGAGTCATTCTAAGGGCATTTGAAGGAGTGGTGGACCTTGTTTGTCTTGATCTGTTCTTGACCTTGTTTTTCTTTGTTTGGGTCATTCGTTTGTTTATTTATTTATTAACGCATTTGGTTGTTTATCCGTTTGTTTGTTCGTTTGTTTGTTTGCTCATTCATGTTTCATTTGTTACGCATTTGATACAGATCGTATCTACATTTCGAATATCATTATACTTTCTATTCTAAACCTCGAATGATCAGTCCTAGCATCATTCCTCCTATCCTCCTATCATATCCTCCTTCCAGTCTTCCAATCCCTTATTTCCTAATATTTCTCTCCTCTTCCCGCCATCTCCCTTTTTCTTCTCTGAATGATCAGTCCTCCTCCTACATTTCCTCCTATCTTTTTCTCGTCCTCCGCCATCTCCCTTTTTTCTTCTCTCCCTTAAAGACCAACATCCTCCTCCTATCATGTCCTCCTATCTTCCAATCCCTTATTTCCTAATATTTCTCTCCTCTTCCCGCCATCTCCCTTTTTCTTCTCTCCCTTAAAACCCCAAATCCTCCTCCTATCATGTCCTCCTTCCTATCTTCCAATCCCTTATTTCCTAATATTTCCTTCCTCTTCCCGCCATCTCCCTTTTTTCTTCTCTCCCTTAAAGACCAAAATCCTCCTCCTATCTCAAGGCGAATTACAGAGTGAACTAGAAATGATGGTACAGAATATGGAGTTTACAGCGCAAGCCTATCTCCCTTTTTTCGCCTCTCCTATTTAAGACAATATTCCTCTCACCTAGCTCTTGGCGTTGAAGTCGCTTCTTACAAGGAGCAAGAAGGTTCCTTACAAGACGTCTGTTTTGCTGCCATAGGAGTGTTCTTCTGCCCTCGGCTCTTGGTCTTGTCCGGAGGTGAGGGGTGGAGGGGGAGGGCGGAGGGTGGGGGTGGGGGGAGGGGTGGGAGAGGGGATGATATGCATATGTCTCGTGCGTGTGTGTGTGTGTGTGTTGGGTCTTTCTTGTGTCGTGTTATTCTTTTCTTTTCTTTTCTTTTCTATTTTTTTTTTCGTTTCTTCTTTTTATTTTATTTTCTTCTTCTTTTTCTCTCTTTGTCTCTGTTTCGGCCTCTTTGTTTTTCTTCTCTCTCTTTTATTGGTGGGGGAGTGGGGGGGGAGGGCAGGAGGGGTGGCTGGGGGAAAGGATGGGGGGGAGAGAGGGGGGAGGGGTCGGAAGAGGGGGGGGGTAGGCGCGCGAGAGCGCGAGAGCGCGCGAGCGAGGCATAGAGAGAGAGAGCGCGCGCGAGAGAGTGGAGAGGGGCTCGAGGGCGAGACGCGATCAGAAGCGAGAGCGCGAGAGACGGAGCTCGAGGGGCTCTCTCTCTCTACTCTTCACTTTCTCTTTCTCTATTCTCTTTCATTATCTCTTCTTCGGCATCTACTCCTTACTCTTCTCTCTTCTCTCTTGTTTCTCTTGTTCTAAGCTCTTTTCTCGACTATCTCTCATCACCAATTTTATCTTTCGCTCTCTCTCGTTTTCACTAAACTCTAGTCTTCTCTCACCTTCCCTCACCCTTCTCTCTGTCTATCTCTCTCCCATTCTCTCTCTCTCTCTTCTCTTCTCTCTCGCTCTCTCTCTCTCTCTCTCTCTCTCTCTCTCTCTCTCTCTCTCTCTCTCTCTCTCTCTCTCTCTCTCTCTCTCTCTCTCTCTCTCTCTCTCTCTCTCTTTCTCTTTCTCTCTCTTGTATACGCTACTAACTAAAGTACCGACTTGCCCACCTTTCTACGCATATCCGCCTGTATTGTAATCCATCTACTGTTACAATAAATAAATACAAAAATATATAAATAAACAGATAATATTTAAATAAACTAAAAAGAAAACAAAAGAAAATCCTGGTATTTCACCGTTTAATTCCCATACAACCAATACCATTTATTATCATTAATCTAAAAATTATCGTAGAGGAAACTATATTTCCAGAAACGAAATTAAGAAAGAGAGTGGAATTCATATGACGCAAATATATGCGTTCATTTTTTTTATGAACTATATAGATTCCAATCGGTTATATTTAGATAAATCCGAATATATAAAGATTCGAAACCATTGAAATATATACGTTTGCTTTTGTCAGGTATTTAGATTCCAATCGGTTATATATAGATTAAATCGAATATATAAAGATTCGAAACCAAAGAAATATATACGTTCACTTTATCTTCTTTTTTCTTTTTCTTTTTCTTTTTTTACATCTTACAGCTTACACGCGTCAAAAACCTACTCCAATTGACATGTGATTAAAGTACGATTAGAATAACACATATCACTACAACGCGAGAATACTCTGTTTCACTGACATGAACCCTCTCTACTCCATTTTTTCCCTTCTTCAATTGGTCATACCCTTTCAATTGTTGTCCAGCCTCTATCCGAGTCCAATCTATTCGATGCGGAATTAGGGCTGTGTGAATGAAACCCAAATAGAGTGTCCATCTGCTTGACATAAGGTCACCTTTTGACCTGACCTTGGGTGCCTTTTCTTTCGTAGGGGAGCAGGGGGAAAGAGAGAGGGAGAGGGAAAGGGAGAGGGAGAGGGAGAGGGGGTGGGAGAGGGGGTGGGAGTGGGAGTGGGAGAGGGAGAGGGGATGGGAAGGGGAGTGGGAGAGGGAGAGGGAGAGGGAGAGGGAGAGGGAGAGGGAAAGAGAGAGGGAGAGGGAAAGGGAGAGGGAGAGGGAGAGGGAGAGGGAGGGGGAGGGGGATGGGAGGG
>NW_028234417.1:22856955-22871955 GCF_977035675.1 Penaeus japonicus
TTTAACAAAGTAATACCTAGAATCAGAACCTTTATAATAGGAATGTAGTATGATATGCATATGTAATAAGTGGCTTTATGATCAAACGTGTGGGTTTAAGCTTTCTGGTGTTAGATATATATAGGTTGCGATATTTACTTACACACACGTGCATGTATATGTATATATATATAATATATATATTATATACTATAACTATGATATATATATTATATAATATATAACTATATATTTATATATGAGGATATATATATATTTTAAGTAATACATATATGTATAGACTTTATATATATATATTATAGAAGATATATATATATATATATATATATATATGTATATATATATAGAGTATAGCTATTTTTCTTAACTAAACTTATATATAACCCTATATATATATATACTATATAGCCATATTTATATATATAATATATATATATATATATATAGATAATAGATAAGGGATAGATAAGAATATATGTTTTACAAATATATGTATTATACATATATAATATATATATTAATCCTCATTTATATATGATACATATATATAACTATATATTATACATTATATATATACCTATACATTTTTCTTGATATATACATATATACCAAGCTCGTATACATAGATCTCCAATATACACTCCCTACTATATACATATATATACCCTATGAATATATATATATATATATATATATTATATATATGTTTATATGTCTTCATATATATACAATTATATGCATACATACCGCCACACACACAGACACCCACACACACATATCTATATATATATATATATACACTATAATATATATATATAGGTGATAAATATAATATATAGAGATTATATATGTGATATACATACATATGGATTATATATATATAAGTATATATTATATGCTCTATATATATTATATATTATATATATGATATAGTATATACATATATATCTATATGCACTTATGTATATACATATACATATATATATATATATATATTAATATAATTGTATATATACAAATAAATAAATAAACAAATAAATAAATGTGTGTACACACACACACACACACACACACACACACACACACACCACCAGCTCACACACACACACACAACACACCACAACACACAACACACCAAACACACATCACACCACACACACACACAACACAAATATATACATAAATATTATATATGGTATATTATATATATATATTTATATATATATAATATATATATATATATATATATATTATATATATATATATATATATATATATATATATATATATAATATATATTTAAGATATATATATATATATATATAGATATAATAATAAAAAAAATATATATTATTATATATATATATATATATATATATAAGTATAAATTATACTTATAAGAACTATATATATATATATATATATATATATATATATATATATATACATACACACACACATATGTATGTAATATACGTATATTCATATATATATATATATATATATATAATATATAATATATAATATATATATATATATACATATACAACCGACTCAAGAGGTATGTATACGGATAACGTAATGGTCATATATATAAAATAATATAAATATATACTATTTATATATAGAATATATATATATTTATATACATTGATATATGTTATAGTTGTTTAGGGATAGATATTTTGAGATCATATATTATATAATTTGATATATATATATATAATGGATATATATATTACATATAATATATGAAATACATACACTAACATACATACATATGATATATATATATATATATATATATATTGATATATATTGATATATATTAAGTACATATATGTATATGTATTGATATATACTCATATATATTACTCATATATATATATTGTAGATGTTACATATAGTTTTTGATATATATATTATATATATATGATATTTATAACTATATATATGAGTATATATATATATATATAGCATAAATAGCATACGACTAGCATACATACATACAGACCTTTATATGTATATATGTATAGGTACCTTTATATGATATATATATATATATAGTATGTCATATCCTAGATGTGTGTATGTATATATTTGATTTCATAATATATATCTATATTATATATATATATAGATAGCTTATATACATATACCTTATATATTAATATATATTATATATATATATATATTATATATATATATATATATATATTTGACTAATATAAATTATATGTGTGGGTGTGTGTGTGTGTGATATATGACATACATATATATATATATAAGAAACGTATATATATATATATATAATCAATAATCTCATTATCATAGTATTTTATATACACTATATATGCATATGTATATATATATATATTAATATATATATCCGCTCCTAAATAATATATATAATTATATATATATATACAAGGGGGTATATATATATATATATATTTATATTAAGTCATATATATATGATATATATACTAATAACTATATATATATATAATATATAATATAAATATATATATAATACTTATATATATTACACCTACATTACATATATATATATAATATATATGAAAACTATATATATCATATATATACATATATATATGTATTAACTAAAGACAATATATCATGACACTTATATTTTTATATATATATATAGTATATATATATACTCATATATATATCCGTCTTATATTATTTATATATATATTATATTTATAATATATATATATATCATATATATCTATATATATATATATTTATAATATATGAGCATATATACACATACATACATATCACTACATCAACTTATACATAATGCATATCTTTATATATATATTATATATATATATATATCAATATCATATGCTTATACCTATACCTATATATACACATACATACTGAATACTTACATAACATTACATACACACACACACACACAAACACAAACACTCACACACACGCACACAAACACACACACTCACACACCACTTCACGTACCGCCATGAAATATATCATATGTAATATATATATATAATTATATTATATATATATATATATATATTTATATATTATATATTTCTCCCTATATATATACTATTATATATATAGATATATAAGAAGATATATATAATTACATATATACATACATATTATTGATAAGATATATATATATATATATATATATATAAAGAATATATATATATATATATTATATATATATAAATATATATGCATACTACATGGAGGAGAGAAGAGAGAGATAGACATATATATACAGTGCATGAAAAGCCCACACATGGAAATATATACTTTTAGAATCTTCAAATAATGTGATTATATATATTTATCCACATTAATCTTGAATGTATTTAATAATCATTTGAGTAAACTGATAATAAAGTTAAATTGAATCACATCATCTAAAAAGGTTTGTAAAGTATTTTATATTATGCTTAGTATATATCTTCTTATGGATGATAATAGCAGGGCAGGCTATTGCATTTTCATAAACAACACGAAGAATAAATATTAAATATAGGTGCACGCATACAAGTAATTACACATAAGCCGATAAACTAGGCTATTCTCATTAGAAAGAAAGACAGACACGCGAGAAACACACACACACACACACACACACACACACATAAACACACACAAGAAAAAAAAAGAAAAAAGAAAAACACATCCACAAAACATACAAACACACACACACACACACACCCAAACCCTACCTCCCAACACACACACACACCCACACGCCCACCGAACGCCCACTCCCTCAGCCACCCAAGTTCAAAACCAGTCGAGTTTTCAATTCCATAAATTCCTCAAGATTCCCGCACGTCGACAGTCCGCCATTTTATATCAATAAGCGTCCATCTCAGCCTATTCATCGGCGATTATTAAGATCTCGTGTAGAATAATATTTGATAACAATAATCGGGTTGGTGATAGTGATTGACAACGACAGACGCCGCTGGAGGATAATAAGCGTGTGATGCCGATTATCGGGTTTTTCTTTGCCTTTATCTTTATGCTTCTTATCCTGGTTCTTGTGTTGTTGTTTTTCTTCTCTGGGTTTACCTTTCGCTATTGTCGTTTTATTTGTGTTTTTTTTTATCATTCTTTCTGACTTTTTCCCCCGAATCCTTCTTTCTCTCTCTCTCTCTCTCTCTCTCTCTCTCTCTCTCTCTCTCTCTCTCATTCTCTCTTATTTTTTAAGTCTTATTTTCCTCTTCCATGTTTTCGTTTTATAATCATCTCCCTTTATCCTTTCTCTTTCTTCCACCGCAAAGTCTTCCTGATTATCATATCTTTCCTATATCTCTATAATCTTCACCTTTTTCATCATTATCACCCTTATCTTTCGTCCATATCTTTTTCTTCTCTTTTTCTACTCTCCCCCTCCTCCTCCCCCTACCCTTCTCCTCCTCCTCCTCCTCCTTTGGCATTACCTTTTTCACTATTTCTCTCTTGCACGCATTGTTTTCTTACTCTTCCTATGTTTGCTCCATCTCTTTATCTCCCTCTTTATCATCACCACCCTTATCTTTTCTCCATATCTTTCTCATTTCTCATTTCCACTCCCTATCCTTCTCCTTCTGCTTCCCCCCCCTCCCCCCGTTCCGTTTTTCTGCATGTCTCTTTCTCTCGTTTATGCATTCTCTTCCCCCTTATTTCATCTACTCGTCTTTCTCTTTCCTCTTTCTCTTATTTCTCTCCTTCTCTTAGTATTTCTAACATAATTCGATATTCTTCTTCATCTCCGTTATCTATTCTCCAAGTCCTTATCCCTCACCAACCTTCTCTTCTTCCTTCTACTCTTCCATCTCCTCCTCTTCCTTCTTCCTTCCTCCCTGTCTTCCTCCTTCTCTCCTTCCACCCTCCCCTCTTCTTCCCCGCCGTTCCTTACCTCTCCTCCCGCTCCCCTTCCTCCTCCTCTATCCTTTTCCTCCCCCTCCCCCTCTTCCTCCTCCTCCTCCATGCCGTCCCTTCCCTCCTCCTCTCCTCCAGCTCCACCTTTGTCTATCGAAGGTCTCCCTCGATTAGCATCTTAAGGAGCCACTTTTAGGAATAATTTCACATAATCATCTCGAGAACAACAGTGTAAATACAAACCCTTCCTCGCTCGTTGCCGTTGGCTGGCCTTATGGCGCTTGAGGTTCTGCAAGAGAGAGAGAGAGAGAGAGAGGGGGGGAGAGAGAGAGAGAGGAGTGAGAGAGAGAGGGAGGGGAGGGAGAAGAGAGATTGCGGAGAGAGAGGAGAGAGAAGAGAAGGTGAGCGAGAGATGAGCGAGAGGTTGGGGAGAGAACTCACCGATCAGCGGAAGGCGGAGAGAGAGAGACCCGAGCTCGATGTACCAGTCAGACCGCAGAGCGCCGGAAGAGAAGAGAGAGAACCGAGACGTGAAGAACACACGAAGATAAGAACACCAGGAGAGTAGACCGTGCAGCCCCGGGGGGAGGAGTGAGAGAGGAGAGGGAGGAAGGGGGGAAAGAGAGAGAGAGTGAGGATGGGAAAGAAAGAGAAGAGAGAGAGTAGAGAGAGAGAGAGAGAGAGGAGACGAGAAACAGAGTCGAGGAGAAGAGAGGGAGAGAGAGGAGAGAGAGAGAGAGAGAATAACGAGAGGAGAGAAGAGAGAGAGAGACCCCGTAAGAGTACAGCACGATCGAGAGAACAGATCCCGACCGAGCGCAGACGAGAGAAGAGATCATATCGAACACGTAGCATAGAGAGACGATGATGAAGCAGAGTAGGGGGCGGGGGGAGTCGAACCGCTATACGAAGAGAGAAAGACGAAAGAGCAGGTGGAACAGGAAGAGGAAAAAAGAGAGAGAGAGAGGGGAGGTGAGAGAGAACGCTAGAGAAGGCGGGGGCGGGTGGGGGTTGAGGTGAGATGGAGAGAGAGAACGCGAGGGGGGAGAAAGGGGGAGGGGGAGAGAGGAGGGGGAGGAGAGAGAGAGAGGGAGAGAGAGTAGAGAGAGAGAGATAAAGAGGAGAGGAGATGAGAGGGGGGAGGGAGAGAGAGAGAAGGGAGAAAGTAAGATAGACAGATTGATCGATAGATAGATAGATAGAGAGGTTGGAACATGTCCTGCATGCGCTTACACAAACACAAACACACCTCCACAAGCATATATTTACATATATGTAAAGACAAATACACACTAACACTATCTAACACACACACACACAAGCCCTCCTCCCCCTTCCACAAACACACACACACACACCCCTTCACTCGCTTCCGCCCACGTGTGTGTAAGCGCCTCTTCCTCCGCCTCCTCCGACACGACAGCATCCCAGACACAGAACGCCCGCCGACAGAAAGGAAATGTCTCGATCGAAGTCTTAAAGAGTTATGAGGCGGAGAAAAATATCCAACACATGTCTGGACACCGAGTGATTATTAGATGATAAACAATAGAGAAACATCAAAAAAAAAGAAAAAGAAAAAAAAAGAAGAGAGAGAGACAAAAAAATGAAAAAAAGGAAGAAGAAAAAAAAAGACTATCGATTGAAAAAAAAAGTCCGAGATTCCTTAACAAGCTTTCGTCCTTAAAAGGAATCCTATTATGACGTCCCAGGCTGTCGTAATTGACAGCCGATGACAGGGAGTGAAATGGAGATATCAAGAGTTGTAGAAATAGAGAGTTAGGGGAAGAAAAGGAATAATAATTGAAATAGACAAAAAGAGAAGAAAAAAAAAAAAAGCGAGATCAATAGAAAAGAAAGATATGTATAGGTATGTAGAGAAATGAGGTTCGATAGAAGAAATAGATAGATAAATAGGGAAATGAGGTTCAATGGAAGAAAGTAGAAAGGTATAGAAATAAATGCGGTGCAAAGGAAGCAATAGATGGAAATATTAGAAGAAAAAGAGAAATAGCGAGCACAATTACCAGATATTAAACGAAGGTAGAACAGAAAGGGTTGCGTTCATAGTTGATAAGTAAAATGATAATGAGTCCCGTCGCCCAGGCACTTTGTAGAGTAGATTTACTCTAGTACGTATATATATATATGTGTGTGTGTGTGTGTGTGTGTGTGCGTATGTATATACATAAACACACACACACATACACGCACACACACACACACATATACACACAACCTGTAACACATTATATATAATATTATATATATATATATATATATATATATATATATATATATATATATATAGAGAGAGAGAGAGAGAGAGAGAGAGAGAGAGAGAACGAGAGAGAGAGAGAGAGAGAGAAAGAGCGAGAGAGAGAGAGAGAGAGAGAGAGAGAAAGAGAGAGAGAAAGAGAGAGAGAGAGATAGAGCGAGAGAGAGAGAGAGAGAAAGAGAGAGAGAGAGATAGAGCGAGAGAGAGAGAGAGAGAAAGATAGAGAGAGAGAGAAAGATGTACCTATGCCAAGGGAGAGAGAGCGCGAGCGTGAACCAACCTAAATCAAGGAATTCAGGAAGCGAACGAAACCCTGAGCAGCCACCCCCTGAAGACCCCCCCCCCCCCCCCCCCCCGCCCCCCACGGCTCCCCACCGTCTGTGATCTCTTGACCTACTGTGTGATCTCCCTTGTGATATTGTATTGGCGACTTCTTCCCCCCCCCCCCACCCCCCTCCCTCCCGTTTGTGCGAATCTTTAATTGCGAGACGAGCTTGATATATGGGATGTAATTGCGCGCTTTTGCCGAGATGGGTCGTCTGCAACCTGCTAATTCCAAATCTTTTATCAATTTCAAGATGATTTGCATTGTCGCTGAGTTTTATTAAAGAGGCCTTTTAGTCCGCGACCACGTGTGCTCCGCGTGCCGTGTGGTCGCCAAGTGTAATTGATATTAAGAAAATCAAAAGGCGCATAATTAACTTCATCCGTCGAGGCCAATTTGAGGCATCCCTTCCCATGTAATTACCACCAATTTCATCAACGTGTGTGTGTGGCCAACTGCGCCTCGGAGCCTCACGGAGAAACGCTTCCCGAAGACTATGTACTTGGTGGGATTACCAGCTGTTTCGGGATCGGTTGCCCGGTGAAGATAACGAACGACGGTTGGGATTACTGGTCGGTCGTCTCACTCGTTTGGACTGTGTGTGCGTGATGGTAGTTTAGGGTAACAACCATTTATCGTTAGTTAGTTTTTTTTTATTGGTCTCGTTTCATATATTTTAGTGACACTTCGAAAAAAATAGAAACCGAACTTCAATTCCTGTATTTTCAAAACCTTCCCTTTTCATTTTTTCTAACCGCGTTTTTCTTTTTTTTTCTCTCTCTCTTCCTATCTCTCCTCTCCTTCCTATCCTCCACATCCTTCCATCCCCTCATATCCCCTCATATCACCCCCCCCCACCTCGCCTGCCTCAAATTCCTCCAATAGAAACCCATAAAGTCCCTTTCGCCTTGAGAAGACGCCCAGGAGTTCGCAAGACATGTCTCAGGATGTTGTAAGACCCTAATTGGACAGCGCTCCTCGCCCGTCCGCGGCGCCGATAGCCGTCGGAAACAAGCGGGGGCCGCGTGTGTGCACATAATTAATCAGATCAAATGAACCATAAAGTTCCAAGATCAAAACTGGTGGTTAAGGGATAAGGAGTGGCGGGTCATGGGCAAGGGGAAGGGAGGGGGGAGGGATGGGGGATGTACGGTACGTATAGAGGCGGAGGGAGAATGAGAGAGGGAGAGAGAGAGAGAGAGAGAGAGAGAGAGAGAGAGAGAGAGAGAGAGAGAGAGAGAGAGAGAGAGAGAGAGAGAGAGAGAGAGAGAGAGAGAGAGAGAGAGATAAAGAAAGAGAGATATTGATAGAGAGAGAGATAAAGAAAGAGAGATATTGATAGAGAGAGAGAAGGAGAGAGATATGGAGAGAGAGAGGGAGCGAGAGAGAAAGAGAAAGAAAGAGAGAGCGAACGAGAAAGCAAGATATATATATATATATATATATATATATATATATATATATAGAGAGAGAGAGAGAGAGAGAGAGAGAGAGAGAGAGAGAGAGAGAGAGAGCAAACGAGAGAGAACGCGAAGAGAAAGCGAGAGAAGAGAGAGAGAGAGAGAGAGAGAGAGAGAAGGAGGAGAGAGTGAGAGAGAAAGAGAGAGAAAGAGAGAGAGAAAGAGAGAGAGAGAGAGAGAGAGAGAGAGAGAGAGAGAGAGAGAGAGAGAGAGAAAGAGCGATAGAGCGATAGAGAGAGAGAGAGAGAGCGAACGAGAGAGCGAACGAGAAAGCGAGAGAGAGAGAGAGAGAGAGAGAGAGAGAGAGAGAGAGAGAGAGAGAGAGAGAGAGAGAGAGAGAGAGAGAGAGAGAGAGAGAGAGAGAGAGAGAGAGAGAGAGAGAGAGAGAGAGAGAGAGAGAGAGAGAGCGAGAGAGAGAGAGAGAGAGAGAGAGAGAGAGAGAGAGAAAGAGCGATAGAGCGACCGAGAGAGAGAGAGAGAGACCTCTTAATAGCAGAAAAAACGAGGAGCAGTAATGCTTTACCGCCGACAAGCAGGCACGGAGATTCCAACGCTACCATATAAAGTTATCAAACTCGTGGTCATCATTCAGCTAACGATATATACACTCCTCTCCCTCTCCCCTCTCCTTCCCCTTCCTCTTCCACCTTCCCCCTCCACTCCCCATCCCCCTTCCCCCCGCTTCCCCCTCCCCCTTCCCCCTCCCCCTCCCCCCTCCCCCTTCCTCTTTCCCCTTCCCCCCTCCACTCCCCATCCCCTTCCCCCCTCCCCCTTCCCCCTTCCCCCTTCCCCCCCTTCCCCCCCCTTCCCCCTTCTTCTTCCTTAAGGACGAAAAACGATGTTGGAGTTGGCTGGACAGCTTCCTTAAGGAGGGCCATAAAGCAAGTCCAATTAATGGCCACACATCACTCGTGAATCCAGTGATATCTGAGGCTAAATCCCAACCGCGGGTTATTCTTTTTCTTTTCTTTTTTCAGGCGGCGAGACGTGGCTGTAGGTGGGTGGGTGGGTGGGTGGGTGGGATTTTGGGGTTGGGGGTTTGGTGTGGGGGTTTGGGGTTGGGGGTTGGGGGGTAGGGTGGGTGGGGTCTCCGTCTTCCAGATGCTCTTGATTCTTATTGTTGTTGTTAATCGTTTTTGTCTTTTATTTATTTATTTATTTTGATGTATGTGAGTCGGTATTGATTTTATCATATATCGTCCGTATATCCTCTGATTATGTGGATTTAAGCGTTTTTTTTTTCTTTTTTTAAACTGACTCGACAGTTTTTGTTGAAAGCATGCAACGTAGCGTGAGGAAAAGCTCGATTCTCTGGAACTGCCGACACATTTGGTTATTGTTATCATTATTGTAATGATTGTTATCATTATCATTACAATCATTTTCATGATCCTTATCATCATCATCACCATTATCATTATTATCCTTATTATTATCATTATTACTATTATCATAATTATCATTGTTGTTCTTATTATTATAATTTATAATTATCATTATTATTATCATCGTTATCATCTGGGGAAGGGGCATTATGTCAGATATGATCTTTTGAGCATAAAAGGACAACGATAGGGCGTGTTGACATTAGTGCACACACACAGAGAAAAAATGTATCTATATATCTATATCTATATCTACACACACACACACACACACACACACACACACACACACACACACATGCACACACACACACACACACACACACAAACATATATATATATATATATATATATATATATATATATATATATATATATATATATATATACATATAAAAAATCATATGTGTGTATGTGTGTATGCATGTATGCCTATATCCAAAAGATCCACTAGAATTCCGAAAACATGTAAAGAAAGAAAGAAAGAAAGAAAGAAAAAAGTAGCTGACATTCCATATATATTCTCTCTATATTATTATCAAGGCAAGAGCATTATTAATTCCACGCAGAGGGAAGTGCAGAGTGACACAACACTGCGCAACGAAAATGCACTGCAACAGAGGATGCGGGGTGGGGGTGGGGGGGGGGCTGAAGGGGGGTGAATTGATTTAGTAATCCCGAAAGTGGAATGTTATTTTGTTGTTGTTAATAGCATTGTTTATTATCTTTATCATTATTATCATTATTATTATCATTATTATTATTATTATTATTATTACTATTATTATCATTAATATCATTATTATTATTATCATTATTATTATTATTATTATTTTTATTATCATTATTACCATTATCATCATTACTATTGTTATCATTATTATTATTATTATTATTATTATTATCATTATTATTATTATTACTATTATTATTATGGTTATTATCTTTTTGATTATAGTTATTGCCATCAGCTGTTATCGTTATTGTTGTTGTCATTATTAATGTTACTGTTTATACTATTATTATTAGTGTTATTACCATTTTGATAGTAATAATGATTATTATAATGATAATGATAATGGCATTAATCAGGAAATGAATATAATAATAACCAATATGTTATTAATTAGAATGAGAACAACAATAAAGAGAATATTGATAATGATGATTATGATGATGATAGTCAAAACACTGATAATAAAAACGCTAATGATAATGATAATATTTGCGAAAAAGATAGTGATAATAAAAATGATAATGATGATAATAGAGTGATGATAAAGATATTCATGATAATGTTAGTGAGAATAATGATGATAAAGATAATGATAGTAATATTATATGTATATATGTATGCATATATGTATATATACATATACATACATACATACACACACACACACACGCACATACACACACACACACACACACACACACATATATATATATATATATATATATATATATATATATATATATATATAATGATAAAAAATGTTAATGAAAATTATGATATTATTAAGGTACTGTAACTACAATGATAAAACAAATCATAAAAACCAAATTAACAATTCAGTGATAGTGATAATCATAATGAATATAACAATAATAGCATCGATGATAAAGATAATTGTAATGATGTTAAGAATGATAAAAACATCGAAAATAGTCCATGATGATTGTAACAAAAGAAATTTTTTTCTTTCTTTCTTCGTCTGTTTTTTTTTTTTTCTTCTTCTTCTAAGATTTGAATATGCGCCAGTTGCAAACACGTTTCTTGCAATGTGTTGTGCATTATTAGGAATTATATGCCACTGACCGGCAGTTTGCTTCTCTTAAGAAAGACCAAAAGGTGATCGTTTCCCCTGAGGCTCTTCATTGCACATTCCTGTTGCAAGGATGAATTTGTCGCAAGGTACTTTTGACTTTTTTTTTTTCTTCCTAGCATTATTTTTCGTTTTTTTATTTGTTATCTGTAGTATTATCATTATTATGATTGTCATTATAATCGTTATCATAATTATTGTTATGATTATTATCATTATTACTGTTATCATTATCATTATTGTTATCCTTGTTATCATGATTACTATTATCTTCCCCTTTTTATTTTTCTGATTTCCTTGTGGTCTTTTGTGCCTTCTCTTATTCTTTCTTCCTCCCGCTCTCTGTCTCCCTCCTCCTATCTATTTTCCCTCCTCTTACCCCTCCCCCCTCTCTCTCTCGTACACACACACAAACACACACATACACACCTTTCTCTCTTTCTATCTACCTATATGTATATCTATATCTGCATCTATCTATCTATTTATCTACTTACACACACATCTATCTGTCTATCCATCTATCTATCTATCTATCTATATGTATATATATATATATATATATATATATATATATATATATATATATATATATATATATACACACACACACACACACACACACACACACACACACACACATTTCTATTACATCCCTCGTATCCTCCCCTTCTCTTTTTCTCTCTCTCATACTCTATTCATTTCTTTTTCTCCTTCTCTCCTCTCTTTGTAAACCATTCTACCCTTATGGTCGAACGTCCGCTTTCTCGCCTCACTAAACACGACCGTAAAACCGCCTCTCTCGCTTCTTATTCTTGATTATCACATTATCACATACGCGGCCAATAAGTTACTGGAACATACGGCACAGGCAGGATCCCTTCCCCCTCCCCCTCCCCCCTCCTCTATCCCCTCTCCCCCTCTCCCCCTCCCCCCCGCATTCTCTCTTTGCTCCTCCCCTGTTTCTCTTCTGTTTTTTTCTTTTGTTGGGCCTTCTTTTCTGTTTTTTTTTTTCTCTCTCTCTTTCTGTCTCGTTTTCTTTTTCTCCCTTTCTCTTTTTCGTTTTCTTTCTTTCTCTCTCGCTTCCTTTCTATTTTCTTTTATATCTTTCTCTATCTTTCTTTCTATATCTTTATTTTCTCATCTCGGCTCTCTCTCTTTCTCTCTCTCGCTCCCTTTCTCTTCTCCCCTTATCTCTCTCTCTTTCTTTCTCTCTCTCCTTCATTCTTCTCTTTTATTCCCTCCTCATACTTTCTTTTATATTTTATCACATGTCCTTAACCCTCTTTTGTATACATTATCTTAAAATTTTCATTTTTTATCTATTTTTTCCCCTGTCTTTTGGGATGAAACTTTTAATCTTTCTTGTCTTGTGGTTCTCTCAATTATATCTTTTCCTTTCTTTCGTTCTCTGATATTCTGTATTTTTTATTTTTTTTAATTATTTTTTTTTTTGTGTCTGATTCGTTCATTGTTTTCTTTATTTTTCTCTCTGACTCACTTTTTTTTGTCTGTTTGGTTGTTTTCTCTTTGTGTCTTCTTCCTCTTTCTCTCTTTGTGTCTACCTCTTCCTTTTTCTCTCTTTGTGCCTCTCTCGATGTCTCCCTCTTTCTGTATTTTTCTCTTTTCTTTGAATGTCTCTCTTCCCTTCTTTTCATCAATTTCCCCTTTTATTTGATCTCTGTTTTTTTTTTCTTTTTTCCCCCTATCTTTCTTATTTGTGTTTCTCTCTTTGTGACTTCGAGAGGAATGTGTATTGTCGAGGAAGAACGTAAGAGAAAGCAAGAAAGAATGAAGAGAGAGAGAGAGAGAGTGAAAGAGAGCAAGACCAGACAGGGAAAAATGCAAGAGAAGGAGAGATAGAGAGAGGGAGAGTGTGAGTAGGAAAGAAAGGAAGAGAAAAACAAAAATGGGAACAGAAAAAAGAGAGAAATAACGGAGATGCGAACGAAAAGATGATACAAGGTCGAGCCAAAGAAAGGGAAGAAGAGGACGAGGGAGAAAAGAAGAAGAAAAGAAGAAAAACATAAAGAAAAAAAAAGAAAAAAGAAAAAGAGAAATAACTAAATGAAAGAAAGGGGAGATAGAAAAAAGAGAAAGAAAGAAAAAGAAAAGAGAAAAAAAAGAAAAGAGAATAAGAAAGAAAGAAAAAAAAAAGAAGAAGAAAAGAGCGAAATAAATAAAAAGAAACGACTTATATACGTATTTGACTATAAGATCAAATAAAAACAGGGATGTAGCAAGATAAAATGCAACAATCTGATAAGACATCAAGCACGTAAAAAGAAAATCGAATTTCCACCCCCCTCCCCCCTTCATCCCGCCCTCCATGAAAAATAGCCCCCCCTAAAAAAAAAAAAAAAAAAATCCCACTTTGCCCCCCCCTCCATCCTCAACTCCACGACCCCCCCCCCAAAAAAAAAAAAAAAAAAACATCTGATCGAGCAAGCGCTACCCTATTCTCAGGCATCGCTTAAGTGGGGGCTCATACGCATAAAACTATGAGATGAGGGGGTGGGTAGGTGGGGGAGAGAATGGAAGGGGGGAAGGGGTATCTGGGAGGATTGGAGGTGGGTGGGTGGGGGAAACTAAGGTGCGGTAAGGGACGAGAGGTTAGGGGGAGGGGAGGGGAGGGGAGGGGAAGAGAGGGGAAGGAAAGGGAGGGAGAAGAAGGGAGGGAGAGAGGAGGAGAGTGAAGGAGGGAGGGAGGGAGGAGAGTTAGGGAGAAAGAGAAGAAGGGAGGGGAGGAGAAAGGGAACGAGGGAGGGAGGGAGGAGAGTGAGGGAGAAAGGGAAGGAGGGAGGGAGGGAGGGAGAGAGTGAAGAAGGGAGGA
>NW_028234417.1:22874455-22878750 GCF_977035675.1 Penaeus japonicus
AGGAGAGATAGAAGGAGGGGAAGCACAGAAGGAAGGAAGGAGAGAGGGAAGGAGAGATAGAAGGAGGGGAAGCACAGAAGGAAGGAAGGAAGGAAGGAAGGAAGGAGGGAGGGAGGGAGAGATGGATAAGAGAAGGAAGGAAGGAAGGAAGGAAGGAAGGAGAGATAGAAGGAGGGGAAGCACAGAAGGAAGGAAGGAGAGAGGGAAGGAGAGATAGAAGGAGGGGAAGCATAGAAGGAAGGAAGGAGGGAGGGAGGAAAGAGATAGAAGGAGGGGAAGCACAGAAGGAAGGAAGGAGGGAGGGAGGGAGGGAGAGAAGGGGAGGGAGGGAGGGAGAGAAGGGGAGGGCCATGAGTCAGAACGCGTGGCCATTGGTGTTCGCTGATCTCCGATAGGCAAGGAAGGAGAAGAGAGGCTGCGAGGGGGTGGAGGGACACCCTCAATTACCCATCACTTTGCCGTCCTAACTCACACACACACTTGCAGGAGGAGGAGGTGGAGGAGAAGGAGGAGAAGGAGGTGGTTGAGAAGAAGGAGGAAGAGGTGGTGGAGGAGGAGGAACAGGAGGAGTTGGAGGAGGAACAGGAGGAGGTGGGAGATGGAGGAGGAGGAGGAGGTGGGAGATGGAGGAGGATGTGGAGGAGGAGGTGGAGGAGGACGAGGTGGAGGAAGAGGAGGAGGAGGAGGAGGAGAAGGAAGTGGAGGAGGACGAGGTGGAGGAGGAGGTGGGAGATGGAGGAGGAGGAGGAGATGGTGGAGGTGGAAGAGGTGGGAGATGGAGAAGAGGAGGAGGAGGAGGAGGTGGAGGTGGAAAACAGGGAGAAGGAGAAGGAGGAGGAGGAGGAGGAGGAGGAGGTGAAGGAAGACAGGGAGAAGGAGGAGAAGGTGGGAGATGGGTGAGAAGAGGAGAAGGAGGAAGTGAAGGAGGAAGAGGAGGAGGAGGAAGAAGAGGAGTAGGAAGAGAAGAAGGAGGAAGAGGAAGAGGAGGAGGAGGAAGAGGAGAAGGAGAAGGAGGAAGAGGAGGAGGAGATGGAGGAGGAAGAGGAGGAGGAAGTGAAGGAGAAGGAGGAGGAGGAAGAGGAGGAGGAGGTGGAGAAAGAGGAGGAAGAGGAGGAGGAGATGGAGGAGAAGGAGGAGGAAAAGGAAAAAAAGGAGGAGGAGGAGTAGAGGGAAAAGGACGAGGAAGGAGTGGGCAAGAAAAGGGAGAAAGACATAGAGGAGGAGGTGGAGGAGGAGAAAATAATGAGGAAAAAATGAGAAGGGCGCGTCTCGATTTTGTTCTCACTTATATCTTTTTCTATTGTGGGGAAAGGCGGGTGGGGGGGGGGGGATGGCAGAGGAGTGGAAAGAGAAAGAGGAAAGAGGAAGAGTTGAAGGAAGAGAAGGAAGAAGAGGAGTCGGAGGAAAAAAGAACGAAGCGGAGGGTGGAGGAAGTTGTCAAAAAGATTATCATTGTTTATATGCACACACACACACACACACGCACGCACGCACGCACACACACACACACACACACGCACGCACGCACGCACACACACACACGCACAGTCGCACACGTACACACACAAACACGCACACTCCGCCTCTCTCTTTCTCTCTCTTTTTCTTTCTCTCTCTCTCTCTCTTTCTCTCTCTCTCTCTCTCTCGCTCTCTCTCTCTCTTTCTCTCCCTCTCTCTCTCACTCTCTCTCTGTTGCCTTCTATTTTTCCCTCTCCCCCTTCCTCTCTCTCTTCATACCTCCCTCCCCTCCTCCCACCCCCTCTCCCTCCCTCCCTTCCCCCCCCTCTCCCTCTCTCCCTCTCCATCTCTCCCTCACCCTCCATCACTCTTTATCACCAATACGAATCCATCTGACATATAAATCACAGAAGAACTTAACACATGCCGAAGCACCGCCATTGATTGCAGCATATATCAAGCAGCAATAAAGAATAGAGACACCTGAACAACTGAACGTAATTGAATGTTGAACGCACCTCCCTCGAATGTTGAACGCAACCCTTTCACAGCCTGATATACGCGGCGGAAGAGAAATGTTGACGAGAGAGAGAAAGAAAGAAGGGGATGGGAAATAGGTTTGATTGGGGATAGGGGGAGAGGGGGAGGCAGGGAGAGGGGGGGAGAGGGGGGGGCAGGAGTAGATGATTAAGAAATGAATAAGGTAGCTGAGGAATTGAGTTTAATTAGATTATTGAGAAGTCAACGAGATGGTTAAGATGGTACTGGCACCAGCAAGAGCTCTTATTTACAATTGCAAATATCTTTATTTTCGGTGTTTTTCAACAAAGATGTTGCCATAACTATACTTTGATATTGTCTTGAGTGTTATCATCAAAATCATGATGATTGAAAAGATGATAATAATGATAACATCATTATCAACAATAATAACAATACTAGTGATACTAGTAGTAATAATGATGATGATAACAATGATAATGATATCTATGATAATGATACTAATAGTAAATGATATTAATGATGTTGATAACATCAATTCTAAGAAAAAAAGTAATAATAATGATAAGGATGATAGCAATAATGTTAACAATGATGATGAGAATTGCAATAAAAATACGGAATGGATAATGGCGGTGAAGATATTGCTAACTATGGTACTAAGAATAATGATGATAATGATAATGATAATAACAATGATAGTAGTGATAATATATATATATGCATATATGTATAATTTATATATATATATATATATATCTCTCTAATTATATTATCTATTATATAATATACATAATATATATATATATATATATAGTATATATATCTATATATATATATAAATCCTTACATAATATATACTATTATATATATATGTATGTATTATATATATATGTGTATGTTACACACACACACATGTATGTTACTTCTATGTGGTACACACACAACACACAACACACACACACGCACGCACACAAACACACACACACACACCACACATCATCACACACACACACACATATGTAGATATTTAACTACTATATATATATATATATATATATATATATATATATATATATATATATATATATATATATATATATATATATTATATATATATATATCGTATATATTTATGTACATACATACATAATATATGATATATATATATATATATATATATATATATATATATATATATATTATATATTTATATTATATATATATATTTATGTATATACAATACATATATATATATATATATATATATATATATATATATTCATATATACTATATATATATATATATATATGATAATAGTAATAGTAGTAATGCTTATAATGATAATTATCATAATGATCACAATGTTAAAAATAATGGTGATATTAACAATGAAAGTATTAAAAGTACAAATAATGATAACAAGGGAAATTATATAGATGACATCGTAGGAAACAAAAATATATAATTATAGATAGAAACAAAATACAGAAATGAAAATATATAAGAGAAACAAAAAGATATAAACAAAAATATATAATTAGATATATATAGTTGTATATAAATAAACTATAAATTAAATTAAATAAAATATAAATCAAATAGGATTAAATATATAACGTGTGATAGAAACAAAAATATATAATTTTCTATGTATAAAAACAACAACAATAAAGATGATAATGATAATGATAATTAGGATCGTAAAAATGATTACAATTATAATAAGAATAATAATGACGACATTAATAATAGTAATGATAGTAATAATTATACTACTACTACCAATAGTTATAACATTGATAAAGAGTATAATGATGATAACGATAATGTTAATGATAATAGTAATAATGGTGATAATAATGGTAACGATAAAAATGATGATAAGAAGAAGAATGATGATAATGATAATGATAGTAACAATAATGATAATGATAACATAATAGTAATAATAATAGTAGGGATAAGGATAAGAGTGATAATAGCAATAATGATAATAGTTATGATGATAATTATGATAATAATAATCTAAATGCTGATAATGATAATCATAATGATAAGGATAATATAATGATGACAAAAAAATATTCTAATAATAATACTGATATGATAATAGTAATAAAAACAATTAATATAATAATAATAATAATAAGAATGGTAATGATAATGATAGTAATAATGATAATGATGATAATAATGATAATAATTGCAGTAATAATACAAATGATCATAAGGATAAATATTATAAAGATGATGGCATAGAAAAAAAGTAATCATAAGACATACAGGGAATAACACAAATGATAGTGAACTGCATCTATAATCATCAGAAATT
>NW_028234417.1:22881350-22888850 GCF_977035675.1 Penaeus japonicus
ATATATTATTCACTTATTATTAATTATTCACAAATCACTCATCATCACTATTATTATCTTATTAACTATCATTAATCTGCGATTACTATTATCATTATTTATCACTACAATGACGATGGACTATTATCAAATGCTCAATGATAATAATGATAGTAATAATCATTATTACCAATTGTTATTATGAAAGTTATTATCATTATCATTATTATCATTACCACCATTATCATTATTGTTATCATTATTATTAACTAATCAGAAATGACTAATACTTCTTAGACATTATTTTTATTTGATTATCCATCATTATCATTCATCATTATTTGTCTATTAGATTATGAGTCATTATCATTTTGTACTATCACAGTGATATTGATGAGCGTTAAGACATCATTAAACATCATCATTATTATCAGTCTGATGTGTTTGTCCACTGATTGTAAGATGGTTACTCATTTATGCTACATTATTCTATCTACTAGTGCTAGTGATATTTTCATCATTATTGTCATTATAATCATCATTAGTATCTTTTTTACAAATATCATAATTTTTATAAGCAATTTTCTTTTCATTGTTATTAACATTATGATGATGATTATCATTGTAGTAAATGTTTAAATGGTCATTATTAGGATCAGAATCATTATCATCATTGCCATTATTATCAATAGCATATCATTAGCCATTATCATTACCATTATTGATGTAACGTTACACAGTAGTATGATAATTCATTGTAACTGTATCATTTTTATTCTCTTTGTCATTAAGAATATCAATATCACTGTTGCAATAGTATTTATCGTTATGAAATTCACTGCAACAAATACTCAGTTATGTACAGTGACACCGACATCAAAACCATTAATAATATTAATCTCCTAATTATACTTAGTAGCGATAATCAAAATCTCTTTCTTCATCTTCCCTATTCTCCTTCGCGCTACTGCTGTTACTCCCATTATTATCCTTTATCGCTTTCTCCTATCACCCTCATCATCACGTACTATCTGTCTCCTTCATCGGGTTCAGCTGAGGCCTCGTTAGGGTTCCCACAGATCCCTCCCCTCCCCTCCTCCCCCCCTCCCCTCCTATCTACCTCGCAGCCCGATCGTCCAAGTCCTAGTTCTATTATGATTTTCCTCTTTCTCTTTCTCTCTCTCCTCTCCTCTCTTACTCTCTCTCTCTGTCTCTTGTCCTGTCTGATTTTCGTCTGTCTTTGTTAGTGTGTCTCGCCTTTGTCTCCTCTCTCTCCCCTGTTTTGTCTCTCTCGCTCCTTCTCTGTCTTTTCTCTCTCTCTCGTTCTCTCTGTGCGGGAATCGTTGTCTTCTCTCTCCTTCTTCTCTCTCTCTCTCTCTCTCTCATCTCCTCATCTCTCCTCTCCTCTCTCTCTCTTCTCTCTCTCTCTCTCCTATCTTTCTCTTTCCTCTCTCTCTCTCTCTCTCTCTCTCTCTCTCTTCCTCTCTCTCTTTCTCTTTCTCTTTCTCTTTCTTTCTCTTTCGCTCTCTCTCTCTATCTTCTCGTCTATTATATCTCTCTCTCTCTCTCTCATCCTCTCTCTCTTTCTCTCTGTCGGTTCTGTGTGTCTTTGTCTGTCCTTCTTGTCTCTCTCCCTGTCCTTTGTTCACTCCCCCTTCTTCTCTGTCCCGTCTCTCTCTCTCTCTTCTCTCTCTGTTCTTTGTCTCTTCGGTCATCTTTCTTGTCTTTTCTCTCTCATCTCTCATCTCTCTCTCTCTCTCTCTCTCCATCCGCAGCTCATCTTCGAACTCGATCATACTCTCTCTCTCTCTCTCTCTCTCTCTCTCTCTCTCTCTCTCTCTCTCTCTCTCTCTCTCTCTGTCTTTGTCTCTCCCCCTCTCTCTGTCTTTCTCTCTCTCTCTCTCTCTCTCTCTGTCTGTCTGTCTGTCTTTGTCTGTCTCTGTCTCTCTCTCTGTCTTTGTCTCTCCCCCTCTCTCTGTCTTTCTCTCTCTCTCTCTCTCTCTCTCTGTCTTTGTCTCTCTCTCTCTTTCTGTCTCTCTCTCTCTCTTTCTCTCTCTCTCTCTCTCTCTCTCTATACTCGCTCCTCTCTCTTCTCTGTCTCTCTATCTCTTCTCTCTCGGCTCTCTCTCTCTCTCTGTCTGTCTGATCTGTCTTTGTCTCTCGTGTCTCGGGTCTCTCTCTCTGTTGTTGTCTATCCCTCTCTCTGTCTTTCCTCTCTCTCTCTCTTCTCTTCTCTCTCTCAATATCTCTTCTCTCTCTCTTTCTACATCTCTCATCAACTCTCTCTCATCTTATCTTCATCTGCTTCTTCTCTCTCATGCTCGTCTCATCTCTTACCTCTCCACCTTACTCATGTCTCACTCGTCTCCGTTCCCTCATCACCCCTTCTCCCTCCCACCCCCCTCTCCACTACTCTGTCCTCCTTCCTTCCCCTTCCCCCTCCCCCTTTCCGTCGCTGTATGTCCAATATTCATCCCCTTGAACTCCCTCTCCGTCCCCTTTCCCCTCCTTTTCTTATACCTTCGCCCTGCCCATCACCTTTCTCTACCTTATCCCTTCTCCTTCTATCCTCTTTATCATCCTTCTCCTCCCTAGACTTACTCTTCTCTTCCTTCTGTTCTTCGTCCTACCTCATCCCCTCTCTAACACCCCTTTCTATCCCCCCTAACCCTATCCTGCCTCCCTTTCCCTCCTCCCTCCTTCCCTTCCTATCCCTTCCTTCTTCCCTACCTCCCTACCTCCCTACCTCCCTTCTCTCCCCCCCCCCATCTCTCTCCATCGATCACTGAGAGACATTTTCCCCTCCTATTTCTCGTCTCTCTTTCTCTCTTTTCTATATTGTTATGTCGTGTTTTTTGTGCTTCCTGTTGTGTTTGTTATTTTTTTATTTCTCTCTCTCTCGTTGGTATTGTTTTTTTTATCATTTTTTTCTTATTGTTTGTAATTTTGTTTTTTGTTGTTGTTTTTTAATTGCTTGTTTTATTGACTTGTTAGTCTTCATGTATTTTTTCATGATTATTCTTTCTATTCTTCATTTATAGATATTCATTTCTCTGTCTGGCTCTATTTCTCCCCCCCCTCCCCCCCATCTCTCTCTCATTGATTATATTTTCTTGCTTCGCTTTCTCTCCTTTCCGTCAATTTTTGTGTATCTAAATCGCATTTTATTTTTTCATATTTTTCCTCAGCGATTTTTGAATAATTTTTTTCATATTTCCCTATGATCCTTTTTTTTAATCTATAGATTGTACAACGACTAAAAAAGATCGCATGAACACAAACAACAAATAGAAACAGCCATTTTGAGGCCTTCGATATTATGACGAGTCTGGATGTGAATATTTAGACCTCTGATATCATTGCAGGATAGTATATATATATCTATATATATATTTATATATATATATATCTATCTTATTATATACTATATATATATATAATATATATAAATATATACACACACACACTACACACATATACACACATACACACTCACACACACACACACATGTATGTATGTACACAATGTTACACACCCCACACATATTTACACACACACAACACGACCCACATATTATTTATTATCTATTTATATTTACACACACACACTCAGTCAAACACACACACTCAGTCAAACACATACACACTCATAAAAAAAAAACACAAAAAAACGCCACACGTACATGTACTCAAACAAACACCCTCAAACAAAAACAAAGAGGAACAAACAACCATATCATTGCCTAGAGGGAGAGGGGGGGAAGGTGGAGAGAGATAGAGAGAGGGAGGGAGGGGGGTAGGAGAGGAGAAGGAGGAGGAGGAGGAGGAGGAGGAGGAGAGAGGGAGAAGCAGATGACGGATGAGGGTAGGGGTGAAAGGAGGGAGGGAGGGAGTGGTGGGTGAAAGGGAGGGGCGAGAGCGGTTTGAGCGGTCGTTTTCGAAGCAGACGGCCGAGTGGAGGAGGAAGGGGAAGGAGGAAGGAGGAGGTGGGAGTTGCGGTAGAGGGATGGAGGGTAGATTGTTATAGATGGAAGGTGATTTTTGACGAATCTGGCCCTTAATGTGTAATAATAGTAGTTGTTAGCGCGACCGGCCTTTGCTCTCATCCCGCCGCCTTGATCACTTTATAATGTGCGAGGGTGGGGTATGAGGTGCTATGAGGTGGTATTAGGTGGTATGAGGTGGGATGATCAGCAGTTCGGGTAATGTTGTAATTGGGACTGTGAAGGCGCGTACCAACACCCTGTTCCCACGCACTGGCTGTGGACTGGGGGGTGGGTGGTGGATTGGGGGGTGGGTGGTGGATTGGGGGGTGGGTGGTGGATTGGGGGTGGTCTGGGGGGTGATGAGCGAGGGAAGGAAGGAAGGAAGGAAGGAAGGAAGAACGAAAAAGAAAGGAAATATGGGAAGAGAGGGAATGGACGGTCATGGAAGGAAGAGTGCAAGAATGAAGAGAGAGAGTATAGTGATAGGCTCTTTTTGTTGAGAGAGCCGAGTGACCTGACGATTGCACGCGAGAGTGACCTGTGCCTGACCACCCATGTACACGCGTGATGAGGAGAGATAATGAGAGAGAGAGAGAGACAGAGACCGAGGAGAGAGAGAAAGTCGAGACTTGCTGAGAGGTCTAGAGAACTGTCGGAGAGAGAGAGAGAGAGAGAGAGAGAGAGAGAGAAGAGACAAGGTAAGAGAAAGAGGAGGATAGATAAGAGAGAAAGGGAGGGAGACAAGGAGAGTAGCTAAGTGAAGTAAAGATAGGTGTAATATAAAGAGAGGGAGATAAATAAGACAGAGGGAAAGTGTAAAGAGAGTTTCTAAAAAAGAGTAATGAAAGATAGAAAGAAAGAGAGAGAGAAAGAGAAAGAGATGAGATTGATTGCGGATGAGGACCTGATGGGAAGGTGGAACGAACCCGGAGAAGAACGAGAGCAGTGAGAAGGAGAGATCTCGGAGAGAGTCGAGAGAATTGTTAATGATCCTTGGTGGGAGATGATGGGACCCGATGAGGAGACGATCTACTGTGACGAGTGTGAGAGACGGAGAGAGGAAGAGAAGAGAAATGAAGATGTGAGGATGAGGAGTTGAGAAGAGACGAGAGAGAGAGATGAGAGAGAGGATTGAGAAGAGATAGAGAGAGAGAGGGTCAGAGAGAGATGAGTGAGGAGAGAGAGAGAGAGAGAGAGAGAGAGAGAGAGAGAGAGAGAAAGAGAAAGAGAAAGAGAGAGAGAGATAGAGAGAGAGAGAAAGAGAACAAAACGAACAAAAAGTCAAAGCATATCACACACACACACACACACACACAAAAGGCATATCATGTTCCTCTGCGCCATGACATATAAACACATGTCAGTGCGTGTCTAAGTAACCTCTCAGACGATGCCCTGGTCACGAAGGCCGTGCAGCCGGAGGCGAAATTCCTCTGTGATGTCACCCTCTTCCTCTCACGGGAGGCTGCCTTGACCGCACCACGTCGGGTCGTCGGCCTGGCTGCTTCCGCTCTTGGGATGGCCTTTGGTATTCTGCTGAATCTGGAGCAATTCTTAGAAATTATATATTTGCATATATGTGCACATACACACATAGACAAATTGAGAGATATATAGAGAGACAGATAGATAAACATATAGACAGGTAGGCAAAGATATAGTTATATATATATATATATATATATATATATATATATATATATATATATATATATATATATATATATATATATATATAAATATATAAAAGATAGATAAATAGATTTGTCGTGAGATATTCCCCTTGTGTGTCCTCTGTGTGGTGTGCTGTGTGTGTGTGTGCGTGTGTGTGTGTGACATATAGACTAAAAATATAGAAAAAAAATCTAAGGAAATTAGAAAAAAAGAAACTAATGGGATAGAACCCCCATCACACATACACTCACACACACGCACGCACACACAGACACATATTTTATTTCTACAATCCCGCCCTTTCCCTCTCATGCAGACCGTTCGCGGATCGCATATCCGAATCCGCCTGAAGTGTCCACGAACGCAAGGCAAGGGGGAGGGGGAGGGGGATGAAGGAGGGGGAGGGGGAGGGGGCGAATGGCGGAATAAAGTGACTCATCTTGAACGAACGCTCTCGCCTCATCACGTTTGAATATTATTCATTTATCTGGCCTCCATCTGATAAGACGGCGTGATGAATGGAGCGCCGTCTGTGTTTCGTTCGGCGAACGATTGGCCGGTCGGCATTAATTAATTATTCATTGTGGAATGGAAGAAGGGGGGGAGGAGAGAGAGAGAGAGAGAGAGAGAGAGAGAGAGAGAGAGAGAGAGAGAGAGAGAGAGAGAGAGAGAGAGAGAGAGAGAGAGAGAGAGAGAAATAGATAGATAGATAGATAAATAGATAGATAAATAGATAGATAGACAGATATATAGATAGATATATAGATAGAAATAGATAGATAGAAATAGAGATAGATAGACAGATAAATAGATAGACAGATAGAGAGATAGACAGATAGATAGATAGATGAATAGATATAGAGAGAAGATAAAGACAGCGAGTAGCCAACCGTCGTGACCCACTCATCCAACTACCAACATCTTTATAATCTTTATAATTGAACTCAAACAGCCGAAACATCAAACAAAAACGAACAGATGAACTCAAATCCAAAGCCATTTACAACAACTCTTTCATAAACCGAATCACGCCATCCGTTAGACCACCATCCTGTAACCATGGCAACGACGCGCAGGAAATACATTTGAACCCGATCGGGTGCGTGCGAGCGTTCACGCGGCGAACTGACCGCGGTCGCTTAATTAGATCAATCAATTAGATCTTTTCCTCGACATTAGGATAATTAGTTTCTTTGGGAAATGTATTTCTATAATCCATTGGGGGTCATTAGTTTGCTAGACCAAAGCGGTTTGATGTGAAAGGGTTATTGAAGTGATGTGAAAACAGGCCGTAATAGGAAGCAGGCTGGTGTTGAATTCTTAGGATGAAAAATGGCGTAGCGATAGCTATTAAGATGAAACGCTTGAGTCTATCTGTGTAGTATATTGTATGTGTGTGCGTGTGTGTGTGTCTGTATACACACACACACACACACACACACACACACACACACACACACACACACACACACACACACATATATATATATATATATATATATATATATATATATATATATACATATATGTATGTATGTATGTATATACATATACATACATACATACATACATATATATATATATAATATATATATAATATATATATATATATATGTAAATATGTATATATGTATACATATGTATATATATATATGTATATATATATATATATATATATATATATATATATATATACATATATATATATACATACACATACATATTTACATTTACATATTCATATATGTGTGTATGAGTGTGTACGTATGTATGTGTGGATACATGTATTCATATATGCATGTATATCTAGTAAGTAGGTGAAATATCATTCTATCTACTATTGTCTGTAGCAGTCATAGTA
>NW_028234417.1:22901350-22903850 GCF_977035675.1 Penaeus japonicus
CGTTGCTTTTCTTTTATTCTTGAATCATGATTTGGTCACTTGACTCTTTCTCTCACTTTCTCGTATTTCCATTTTTTTTCTTTTTTGCTGCCACTCGATTTGAATCCTAATCATCACCCCTGCAGATCACGCGGTCCAGTTCAATCAGCTGATCCAATGTTTACTTTGATCAGCTGACACACCTGGAAGACTCACGATGATTGGTGGACCGCCTAGAGAAGCGAACCAATCAGAGCTCAGAAGACTCGCGGCGGTAGGAAGGAGACAATTATTAAACCAATCAGGTACATTTGCTTACTCACTCAAGCAGAAAGCTCAACACAAACAAGAGGGCAAAAAGTAATCTTTTTTTCTCTCTCTCTCATCATTCAGACATAAAATCATTGAATTCTTTTGTGCTTCTTCTTCCCACGCATAATCATCTTCATAATTAGTTTTCTTCTTTCTTTCTTTTCCACCTTGACCCTTTCTCACCTTATTCTTCTATCCAGATGTTTGTTATCATTATCTTTATTATTATTGTTATTATTATTATCATCATCATCATCATTAACATTATTGTTTTTATCATAATATCATTATCATCATTATTGTTATTATCATTATTATTTTATTATTATTATCATTATTATTATTATTATTATTATTATTATTATTATTATTATCATTATTATCATTATCATTATCATCATCATCATTATTATTATCATTATTATCATTGTTATTATTATTGTTATTATTATTATTATTATTATTATTATTATCATTATTATTATTATTATTATTATTATTATTATTACCCTTATTATTATTATTATTATTATCATTATTACTATCATTATCATTAATATCATAATTACTAGTATTGTTATTATTATTATTATTATTATTATTATTATTATTATAATTATTATTATTATCATTATTATTATTATTATCATCATACTTATTACTAATATTATTATTATTTATATTACCATAATCATTATTATTATCATTATTACTATTATTATTATTATCATCATTATCATTATTGATATATCAATATCATTGATATCATCATCATTATCATTATCGTTATCATTACCATCATCATCATTTTTTTATCATTATCTTTATTATCATTATTATCATTTTTATAATTATTATTACCATTACCGTTATCATTATCATTTCATCATTATCGTTGCTGAAATCTAATTTCTTTCACTTTTGATTTTTATCTCATATTGATTAATCTTATTGACAGTGCGAGGGGCAAAAAATATATATATTGACTTTTTTCACTGATATGATATGAACGACCAACATATCATTACAGTTAATCATGATAATGAGAATGATACTTTAATAATTAAGATAATAATTACGCTACTGCTAATGATAGTAAAAGAGATAATCATTGTAGGAATATCAATAATGATAACGATAAAATAGAAGAATGATGATAATGGCGCTAATCTGATAGAAATTAACAATATAGAATGTGATAATGATGATCGTAATAGTAGTGATGAGGATGCTAATGTAGACCGTGATAAGTAATAATCATATCAGTACAAATAGTAATGACAGTATTGATGATAATGATAATAAAATTAATAGTAATAATAGTAATAATAATAATGGCAATAACAACAACAATAAATTAATAATAATGATAATAATGATGATAACCGTAGTAATGATAATAATGATAATAATGGTAATAATGATGATAATGATAATGATAATAATAATTATGATGATAACAGTAGTAATTGTAGTAATGATGATGATGATGATGATGATAACGATGATGATGATAATGATGAAAATAAGGATCGTGATAAAAGGTGATTATAGTAATGTTAACAATAATGATAATAATCTTGATAATAATAGTAATAATAATGATAAAACTAAAATGATAATGATGATGATCATCATTAGTAATGATAGTGATAATCAGAATGATGATAACGCTAAAAAATAACAAAAATAACAATAATAATAATAATGTTGATGATAATTACCATAACAATAAAGATAACGGTAATGACATTGTGATAATGATTAATGATAACAAAAATTATATTAATGATGATAATGATAAATACTGATGATGATAATAATAATGATAATAATTATTATGATAATGATAATGATAATTATAAGATTTGCGATAATAAAAAAAAATGTAATGCTTTCAGTATTGATAACAATAATAATATCAATTATGATGATAATAACAACAAATTTATAACAATACGCATTATAGTATTAATGATATTGATAAAGATAATAAGAATAACAATGATAATACATCGATAACAATGAGAATGATAATTGTAATGATAAGGATAATAATGATCATAATAATGATATCAATAGTAACGATGATAATCAGCCTGTTTATGATAATAATAATGGCGATGATTGTAATGATGATGACAGTAATAGAGATGATGACGATGAAAATGATAATGATAATGGCATTATCAATGACCGTGATAATACT
>NW_028234417.1:22908850-22911350 GCF_977035675.1 Penaeus japonicus
CAAGGCATACCATTGCTGGGGCGAAACAAAATGCCCTTTGTATGACTAGAGGATCCAAAGAACAAAAACAAAGACTTAACCTATTACAAAGACAAAAAATAAAAAATAAATCACTGGGGGGAAAACTTATCAACATATTTTTTTTTCTCATATTCATATAAAATATATATGTCTCTCGATTATGATAAAGACGAAGAGATATGTCATAATGAAGATGCAATTGCTATAGGTCCGTATCCCCATCACTTTCCATCTGCAATGTCGAGATGAGGAAATGAGGAGAAAGGGGAAAATACACAGAGCCTTTGCTGCTTTGAAAAAATAAAATAAAGTACAAAAATAAGAATGTACTGAAAAAATAATAATAAACTGCGAGATCATATCACTTATATATATATATATATATATATATATATATATATATATATATATATATATATATATATATATATATATATATATATATATATGTACCGCTAAGGGAGTCTCCCGAAGCAAAGGGTCAGGCCGTGAAGGGCGAGCCTTGAGCCTTCGGGAGCAACGAGGAGGCCCTGCGAAGTGTGCCCTGGGGAAGAGGTAGTCGTGTCACTATCTGCTCTCTTTTTGGCACTTCGTTGACTGAAGCTGAGGTTTTTATTCTGCTTGCTTTTGGGGGTTATTGTTGTTGTGCTTAAGGCTAAGTACATATGGCACTTTGTGAGGATGCTGTTAAAGGTTAGGCACTCGTGTCTAGGCACTCTTGTCGGCGCTGCTAACAACAGAGACGAAACTGGCACTTGGAGAGTGCCACTTGAGCCTTCAGAAGGTACTCGAGTGTCACTCAGAGCGCCATGTGGCGCTTCATGTGGAGGCTGAGGTGGTCGGAGCGCGAGAAGGCGCGCTCGCACAGGCGGCACTGGAAGGGGCGGTCGCCCGTGTGCTTGCGGTAGTGGCGCGTCAGCTCGTCGGAGCGCGCGAACCGCCAGCCGCAGCCCTTCCAGTCGCACGTGTACGGCTTCTCGCCCGTGTGGGTCCTCATGTGCGCCTTCAGGTGCGACGACTTGGCGTACGTCTTGGCGCAGCCGTTGTGCGAGCAGGTGTGCACGATGGCCTTGCGGCGCGTCCACGTCCTGCGGCGGCGCGTCTTGGGCTTCGTCGGCGCCTGCTGCGGGGGCATCGTCGGGAAGCCGTGCGGGAGCGAAACGGGCAGGCAGTTGGGGGGCACCGTGCCGGGCATGCCCCCTGGCACTTGCCCTGCCAGCAGAGACGGGGAGGAAGGAGGGGTGAGCAGGGGATTGTTCGAGCTGGTGGGCAGGGAGGGCTGGTAGGCAGGGGGCGCAGATCCCGGGGAAGGATAGAGGTCGGCAGGGTAAGGAGGGGTGGAGGGGAAGTAGCCGTACTGGTGCATGCCGGAGGGGTCGCTGGCGGGGTAGTACTCCGTCCAGTAGGTGCCCTCCTTGTAGTCCCAGCTGGCCTCGGGCACGATGTGTTCCCCGCCGATGTACTCGCTCTTGATGCGCCACTGGTGGATCGGGTACGCAGAGGGAGGCGGGTAATGTGTGCTCACCGCCGAGGGGTACGTCTCTCCTGACGGCGGCGACAGCGTGCGGGGCTCCGGGTGGCACGAGGACGCGGCTGGCACTGTGCTGCTGAGGTGGTGCTGGTGGAGGCCGGCCGACGTGACCTGGGCTGGGGCGCAGGGGGGCATGGCGGCCGCTGACGAAGGAGACGGCGGCAGGAGTGTCTGAGGGGGAGTCGCCTGCGGGTTGGGCGGCTGTGTGGACGACGGTGGAGGAGGAGGAGGCTGCTGGGGCGTGGGTGGCTGCACTGGCTGTGTGTTTGTGGGCGTGAAGGGCGAAGTGGGCACCTCTGGGCTCGACTGTTTGATGTCCCCAAGCAACACCGTCTCTATGTCTTGCCACATCTGCGGGGAAGAAAAGGAGACGCAACAATTAGTATATGAAATGGAAACGCTGATCTTTGATTATCTAAATAGATTACAAAAAAATCATGAATGTGTAATCATCTAATTCCAAAAATGTAGTTGAATTTTCAAAGATGAAGCTGTGATAAATCATGTCTTTAACTTTTATTTTACAAAACAAATTTTAACACGGAAGTGATAAATCCTCTCACCCTCTCTATCTTTCTCTCTCTCTCGCACGCACACGCACGCAATCACACACACACACACACACACACACACACACACACACACACACACACACACACACACACACACACACACACACACACACACACACACACTCACGCACTTCCTCCTTCCACAAGTCACAATTCCATAAGTCACACAACACACAGTCTTTATTTTCCGATGAAGACATCTCCAAAATAGGATTTTCCTTTGCACACTTTCACACAGTACAAGAAACGACAATGCAAAAAAAAAGTCATGAACTACTAACATCAAGATAGTCCGCCATGATTTCCGATCTGTGGGGGCCTCGCAGCACCATGCAAAAGGCCACGGAAACGCGAAGTTCAAAAAATCAAAAATCGA
>NW_028234417.1:22934181-22941681 GCF_977035675.1 Penaeus japonicus
GGTGGATGAGACTGAGGAGAGAGAGAGAGAGAGAGAGAGAGAGAGAGAGAGAGAGAGAGAATGGAGTGAGAAAGAATGGGAGAGAATAAAATAGATTGATAGATAGAGAAAGAGAGAATGTGAGGGATGACTGAATGGTGAGTGAGTGACACAGGTAAAGAAATAGACAAATAAACAAACCGACAAATAAAAACAGAGATATAAAAAAGATGAATAAAAAACAACTAAAAAAAATAAACAAACAAACAAATATCTATCGAATCCAGAGAGAGAAAGATTAAAAGAAAAAAAGAAAGAGGCTGCCAGTTCAACCACCCAACCCCCCCCCCTCTCACCTTCCTCCCCCCTCCACCTTCCCCACGCCAATACTCCCGCTTACCCCTTCACCCCCCCTTCCCCGCCCCCCCCCCCCCTCACTACGACCCAATAAATTTTCATCTTAAGAACATCATCCGCCAGATCAAGAACCTGTAAACCGCAATTATATCAAGTTCGCTAATTCCAGATAGCATCTTATCTCCTCGCTCACATCTCAGCTGCGTCTCGGATTGACACTCACACGCATGCGCACGCACGTACATACGTAAATATGCATGGGAGATATTTCTGCATGATCTACTTTGTGTGTGTGTGTGTGTGTGTGTGTGTGTGTGTGTGTGTGTGTGTGTGTGTGTGTGTGTGTGTGTGTGATTCCTTTTTTTTTTTCTTTTTTTTGGTAGGGGGGGGAGGGCTTACATACTAATCCACATACACACATGTGTGTAATTACTATACACAGACGCTCAGGACAGACACAAATGCACACACAAGCATGTACACATACATATAAAGACACACACACATACAAACAAACAAACAAAAGCAACAACAACAAACAAGAAATCGATACGAGTAAAAAATGGAAAAAAAAGGAAGAGAAAATTTGAAAGATAAGAAAGTAAAGAAAAGAAAAAATATAGGAATAAACAAAGATAAGAAAAAATAGTAAAAAAATAGAGAAAACTAGAAAAAATAAAAGAGAAAAAAGAGAAGAAACGGAAAACATGAAGAAGAAAAAAATAAAATAAAAATATACAAGCAAGAGAGAGGGAAGGGGACGAGAGTAACCCTCCGTTCCCCCCTCCCCCCCTCCCCCCTCCACCCCCCAACGAATCGTATCAGAGATTTGGATCAACAGAGAACTGGACAGCTTGAAGGATTGGAGGGGGTGGAGGAGGGGGGGGGTGAGAGGGAAGAGGAGGAGGAGGAGAGGAGGAGGAAAAAAAATGAAGGAGGAATACATGGAGGAGGAATGAATGGAGGAGGAGGAAGAAGAGGAGGAGGAGGAGGAAGAAGAAGAGCAGGAGGAGGAGGAGAAAATGGAGAAAGAGGAGAAGGAGTTGGGGAGGGAGAGGGGGAGGGGTAGAAGAGAAATATATGGAAAAAGGGAGAAAGAAATGAGAGAGAGAGAGAGCGAGAGAGAGAGAGAGAGAGAGAGAGAGAGAGAGAGAGAGAGAGAGAGAGAGAGAGAGAGAGAGAGAGAGAGAGAGAGAGAGAGAATGAGAGAGAGAGAGAAAATGAGAGAGAGAGAAAATGAGAGAGAGAGAAAGAAGATGAGAGAGAGAGAGAAGATACGGCAGGGAGACGAGGCGAGAGATCAGCGCCTCTTTGCCATCGATCCAATATCATCATAAAATTCCCGCGAGAGTTAATAAATTGCCAAGTTTGACAAGTCGTGAAGATAAGTGAATCGAAAGCCAACAGTAAGGATAACTTTATGTGGTATAATGCCCGTTGGTGGCGTCCTCCCGTCTCCCCTCCCCCCTCCCCCTACCTCCTTCTCCCTGTCAACCTCTCCCCCCCCAACACCTTCTCCCTGTCAACCCCCCCCCCACTACCATCTCCTTATCAACCCCCTCCCTCCCTCCCCCCCACCCAACTACTTATACTCTCTGTTTGATATTCTCAAATTTCTTTCTCCTTTTTATTACTTTCTCCCTCTCGTTTTCCTGTTTCTTTTGCCATTTTCTGTCTTGGTTTGTGATATATCTATTTATTTATTTATATGCATACATTCCTTTTTTTCTCTCTCTTTTTTTCTCTTATATATATATATATATATATATATATATATTATATATATATACACACCTGTATATTATATATAGATATATTATTATATATATTAATATATATATATTTTATGTATATTATAGGATATATATATATTTATATATATATATATATATAATGATTATATACATGTGTGTTATATATATATATATATATATATATATATATATATATATATATATATATATATATATATATACATGTATATATATATCTATATATAGTATATATATATATATATATTATATAAATATAGTATATATATATATATATATACATGTATATATATAATTAAATATATATATTATATTATATTATATATATATATATATATATATATATATTTATATTTCTTTTATATTTATTATCATCAATATTATTATTTGTATTATTATTATTATTATTATTATTATTATTATTATTATTATTATTATTATTATTATTATTATTATTATTATTATTTATTATATATACAATATATATATATATATATATATATATTTTTTTTAATATATCATATATATATATATATATATATATATACTATCATATATATGCGTGTGTGTGTGTGTGTGGTGTGTGTGTGTGTGTGTGTGTGTGTGTGTGTGTGTGTGTGTGCGTGTCTATACTCTTCCTTTTTCTTATCATTTTTATCACCTTACTAAGCATATATTTTTTTTCTCTCTGTCTTTATTTTTCATGTTTTCATCGTTTCTCTCTTTATTTCTCCCCATTCCTTCTCTCTACCTTTTACGTGAATTAACATATCTTTTGACATTCCCTTCTCCCGCTATTCTTGCTACTATCTCTAATATCTCTCGTTTCCCTCCTTCTTCTTCTTTTCTACTCTTCCATCTTCATCATCATCATTATCAGCTGTTTATCTTATCCCCGCCATTGAGAAATGCGCATGGAAAAAGGCCTCATATCAAGAGAAACAATATATATATATATATATATATATATATATATAAATATATATAATAAAAAATATATATTATATATATATATTATAGATATTTGCACACACACACACACAACACAAACACACCTACACACACACACACACACAAACACATATTATATATATATATATATATATACTATATATATATATATATATATATATACAGAGACTGAGAGAGTGAGAGAGAGAGAGAGACAGAGCGAGAGAGAGGAGAGAGAGAGACTGCCTTAGAGAGAGAGAGAGAGAGAGAGAGAGAGAGAGAGAGAGAGAGAGAGAGAGAGAGAGAGAGAGAGAGAGAGAGAGAGAGACCTAACAAGAGAGAGATTCATCAGAAATATTAAAAAAACAAAAGGAGCGAAAGAGACAGACAGACAGCTACGATTACCTAGAAGTCGAAGAGGAAGAGAGGAAGGGGAGGGGGAAGGGGTGGGGGTGGGGGTACACCAACGCCTGTCCAAGCCCACCCTCCAGTTTCAATTATGAGTCTAGTGAGCTCCAACAGTAGCTAATTCAATCCGTGGCTTCATGAATTATTTCGGGTAAACTCCTGCCTTAAATGAAGGTAATTTAGCCCAAGGGAAAAGGTGCTCCATCTTCACTAAACAACAGGGGGTCGCGCCGAGCCTGCACGTGAGGTCAGGGCTGCCAACTTGAAGCGGCTACTTACGCCTGGGGGTTGGCAGCTCTGATTTTTTTTTTCTGATCTCTCTCTCTCTGTCTGTCTTGTTTTCTTTCTTTCTTTCTCTCTCTCAATCTTTATCTCTCTCTCTCTTTCTTCCTTTCTCCCTCTCTTTCTCTCCCTCTCTCTCTCTCTTTCTCCCTCTCCTTCTCTCTCTAACTCGTTTATTTATTTATTTACCATACATAGCATGATAATTAGCATTGCTTTGATGAGATGTGTTGTTAGTAGCCTTACTTTGGATATTCATTTTTGTCTGTTCCTTTCATTCATTCATTTCGTTGATATCTTTGTTTGTTTATCTTTTCCTTGTCTTTATCCCCGTCTTTTGTTCACTGCTGCTTATGACTTAATACACGTGGCCAGAGTTCGCGTATACTTTTAAATATATTCATGTATTCATTTTCCATCTCTATATATATATATATATATATATATATATATATATATATATATATATAAATTTATATATATATTTATATATATATATATATATATATTATAGATTCGTTTGTTTTTCTTTCTTTGTACACGCTTTTGAGAAGGGATCTTAAATAACAATTATTATATGATAAGAAGAATGACGATGGTAATCAGAGTGATGATGATAATAACAATGATGATTTTAGTAACAAGGATGATAATGAATAACAACTTCACATTTATTATATATTAAGAATAATAACAATGGAAATCTGAGTGTTGATAATGATTATAATGATAATAATGATAATAAAGATGATAATGCCACTAACAATCGTTGTAGTAATGATAATGATGATGCGGATGATAATCATAATAATGATATTAACAATAATAATGACATTGATGTGAGTAAAAGTGATAAAAAACAATGATTAAGGTAATGATAATATTGATAATGATGATAATGGCAATAGCAATGATAACAACAGTAATGATGTAAATGATAATGTTATAAATAACAAAATCATTGCTAATGATAATGCTTATGATAATGATATTGATAATATTATGATAACAATGATGATGACAATTATAACAACACCAATAATCATAATGACAATGATAGTGATTAATAGTAATAAAGATATCAATAATAATAACAATAATAATAGTAACGATAATAAAGATCATAATCATAATAATGATACCGATGATGATAATAACAATGATGATGATAACAATATAATGATAATGATAATAACAAAGACAATAATAAACATGGTGATAATATTGATAATGATAGAAACAATGATAATGATGATCATAATAATAATTATGATAATAATAACAATAATGATGATAACAATAAAAAATAATGATACCGATGTTAATAATGATAACAATAACGATAGTCATAATACAAATAATGATAACAATAATGATAATCATAATACAAATAATGATAACAAAATGGTAATCATCATGATGATAGAGAGGATAATCATAATCATAGTAATAACAATAATCCTCATAATGATAATAATACTAATAATAACATTGGGGATGATGATAATGATTAGATTATAAATAATAATAATGATAATTATAATGATGCTGATGATAACAACAATGATATATATGGTAATAAAAATAACAACAGTACTCTTACTATTAATAATAACAATAATAACAAAGATATTGATAATAATAAAGATAGCAGCAACATGAATAATAACAATGATGATGATAACAATGATAATTATTTTAATTATGACACTGCTTCTAATGATAATAATGATGACGATGATGATGACAATGATAAGAATACCAGTAATGCTAAGCATAATAATGATAAAAAAAGAAAACATTGATAATAATGATGTCAATAATGAAAATAGTAATGGTGATTATGATGATGATAATAATGATAATAATAATAATGATCATGATGATAATAATGATAATAGTATCAATAACAATAAAAATATTAACAATAAGAGTAATAACAGTAATGATAATAATAATAATAGGAATAATAACAAATATAATGATGATATCAATAATGATCATGATGAAATAATTAGTACTTATGATAACAATGATAATAATAATGATGGTAATGACAACAATCATAATAACAATCTCGCTTCGCTTACAAATAATATCAACATAACCATCAGAAGTGAGGATGTATACAGCGCCTTAGAATCACCAAGTCTCCCTCATTGGCCCCCTTTCCCTTGCCTTTGCCCCCCCCCCCGCCCCCATCCCGCTCCCGCCTCCCTCGTCCATCGTGAAAATTAAAGATGGCCTGTGATAAACTCCATGAAATCGCCGTCCTCTTGATACAAATACGCGAGGAGACTGGAGAAACACGCCAAAGCTTGAGATGAGATGTTTATAAGAATCATCATCAGCGCGGTAAACGCCCCGTTGGTCACAACTAATCAATTTCATATCGCGGAAGAGGCGGGTCCCATTAACTCTCGTGATGCGGCGATGATTAATGCTTTGGCTGGTTGGGCTTTCCCTTCACCCCCTTTCCTTCTCCCTTCCCTTCCTTTCTTTACCACCTCCCGCCTCCTCTCCTCCTCTTCTTCCTCTCCCACCCTCCACCCCTCCTCCTTCTCTTACGCTCTTCACGTTTCTTATTCTTCCGCACAATTTGTTTTTCTTTCTTTTTTTCTGATGCTAAGAAAATATTTATTTCCAAAGTCCCCCTTAAACTTACAGTTTAGTTGATAGAAAACGGGAACCTCTTGAAGTAGAACATGTCAGCCGAACGTAAAATAATTTATGTTTTGGAGACTTAAACCGCAATAAAAGGACCATATTTCTTAAATATCATTAAAAAGGGAAAAGGGACGTTTTGAAATCGGTCTTAAATAACATTAGACGAAGGATCGAATACCTGAACTACAGGCGTAACGATGCTTCTGTGTGTAGTACTAACAGCCACTAATACACGTCTGTTGATTCCAGTGTCATTGCTAACTTCGGAATATTTTCTTTGGTCTTTAAAGGATTTTACTCTTGATGTAAGAACAAGAATACAAGAATATACAATAAGCAACAATATGGTTGTGATAGACGAAAATTGCATTTGTGTATTAGACAATAAATATAATGATGATAATGGTGATGATATTGTTGATATTGTTGCAGAATCACGAATAACAACAATGATATTAGGGTGTGTGATAATAATCATGGCAATGATAACAATAACAATAGTAAATTAACAACAATAACAAAATAAAAGTGAAAATAACAATGTCAATAATTATAGTATGACAATACACACACACACACACACACACACACACACACACACACACACACACACACACACACATATATATATATATATATATATATGTGTGTGTGTGTGTGTGTGTGTGTGTGTGTGTGTGTTGTGTGTGTGTGTGATAAATAAACAAAATACAAAGATAATGCAAGAAGAATACACACACTCAAATAATAATCATAATAATCATAATAATAATGATAATAACCATAAAAAAATGACAATGAAAAATAAAACAAGAAAAAGAAAAATCTGAAAAATATAAGAATTGATAAAAAAAAATATATATATATATATAGAAAATAAAAAATAAAAGTAACAGAAGTAGAAAAATCATTAACATCAAACAAGCAAAGCCAAACCACATTCCAAAGCCTCTTGCAAGGAGAATATAAATCCAGCCTCTCGGTTCAACTTCGGATCAACACTTGCAATTGCACGAGAGTTGAAGCGGATTGCAGACGTCCCTTATCGGCAACATCTTGTGACTTATGGCAAGGAGGAGGAAAT
>NW_028234417.1:22946681-22949181 GCF_977035675.1 Penaeus japonicus
CATTTTCCTCTTGTCTCGTTTATTGTCTTTTCCTATTTTTTCTTTCTCCTCAGTCTCAGTTCCTCCTCCCTCTCCCTTCTCCCTCTCTCTTTCACGGCTCTTCCTTCCTTCTTTCCCCTTTTCCGTCACCTCCTCGATCTCTAATGTCTCTTAACTCCTTCTTACTTTCTCCCCCTCCCCCCATCTCATTCATCCCCCTCCCATTCTCCCCCATCCCCCACTCCTTCCCCTCTCTCCTTCCCCCACCCACCCCTCCTTCTCTCCCATTCCCTTCCTTATTCCCCTTCTCACGACCCCCTCACCTTTTACCCCTTTCCAGGCACCCTTGCCCCCATTCCCCCTCCCCTTTCAGGTCCCCACCCCCTACCCTTCCCAGGCCTTACCCCTTCTCCCTCCAGGTCCCTATGCTTCCCCTTCTAGGCTTCGCCCCCTCCCCTTCCGAGCCCTAGACCTTCCCCCTTATAAACCCCAACCCCCTCTCCTTATAGACCCCTACCCCCTACCCTTGTAATCCCCCCACCCCCTCCCCTTCCATCTCCAACTCTCTCCTCTTTCAGGTCCCCTCCTCCTCCCCTTCTATTCCTCCACCCCCTTCCCTTCGAGGCCCCCACTCCTCCCCTTCTATCCCCCACCCCCTCCCATTCCAGGCCTCTACCCCCTTCCCTTCGAGACCCCCACCCCCTCCTCTTTCAGATCCCCACCTCCTCCCCTCCTCCCTCCTTTCCTCCCCCCCCCCACCCCTATACCCCATCATATCCCCCGCCCCTCCTATTCCAGGTCTCCACTCCCACCCCCACCCCCGCCCCACTCCACCCCCTTCCCTTCGAGGCCCCCACCCCCTCCCCTCCCCCCTGTATCTCCGAGTACACACGTAACCCCCGCGAAGAGAGACGAGTTACTGGTATTGCAAGTGTCATAGTCGTCACGACTCGGGGTACTAGAGACTACCCACCCCCTACCCCCTGCCCCCTGCCCCCCGTCCCCCAACCAGCCTTCCTTCTCCCTTTCCTCCCCTTTCTCGTCCTTTCTTTTTCATCTCCTCCTCTTTTCTGTCTCTCTCTCTCTCTCTCTCCTCTCTTTCTCTTTGTCTTTCCCCTCTTTTATTCTCTTTCTCTGTCTTCTTGCTTCCTTCTTTTCGTCTTCATTTTCATCTTATCTCTCCCTTCCTTTCTCTCGTCGCTATCTCCCTACCCTTCCCCTCTTCTTTGCTTTGCGTCTGTCTTCCTCTTCCTCCTTGCCATTCTCCTTTTCCTCTTCCAACATCCTCCTCTCTCTCCCCCCTCTCACCTTCTCCTATTTTTCATTTTATCTTTCTCTTCCCGTTCCTCACCCTCCCTTCCTTCTTGTTTCTCTTCCTCTTCCTCTTTCCCATCCTCCTCTCTCCCCTCCCTCCCACCTCCTTCCTCTTCCTTCCTCTCCTCCTCCTCACCCACCTATCCTTCCTCTCTCCCACCTCCTCCTCCTCCTCGTCTTCTCCTATCTCCTAACCCCCTCCTCCTCGTCTCTCTTCCACTTCCTCCTCCTCTCCCCTCCCCCTCCTCTTTCCTAACCCCCTCCTCTCTTCCTTTCCCTCCTTCCCATGCCCCACATCTTCCTTCGCCTCCTCTCCCTCCCCCTTTAAACAGAGGAGAAAAATAAAATAGAAAAAAGTATCATTGTATTATCATTGTATTGTCGTTGCTGCTACTACTACCATCATCATCAATTTTATTTCGTCATCACCATCACTATCAGTTTGATTATCCTTATTCTTATCATTCTCATTTTCATTATCACTCTTATCAACACTATCATTATCATCACATTATCATTGATAATGGTAATGATAATGATGATGATGATAATGATCACGGTAATAAAAATACCAAAGATTATAACAAAGGCAATAATGATAGATATTAATGATAATAACAATAAGGATAATGATAACAATAACAATAATGATAATACTGATCATAATCATTATTACAATTCTAATTCTAATTGTTACAATCATCACTTCTCTCTCTGTCTCTCTCTGTCTGTCTGTCTGTCTGTCTCTCTCTCTCTCTCTCTCTCTCTCTCTCTCTCTCTCTCTCTCTCTCTCTCTCTCTCTCTCTCTCTCTCTCTCTCTCTCTCTCTCTCTCTCTCCCCCCTCTCTTAATCCCTCAATTCCTCCCTCTCGCCCACCCTCTCTCTCTCCCTATCTCCCCTCCCCCCCCCCTCTCATCTACAACCCCTCCCCTCTCTCCCGACCCCTCCCACCTCCCCACCCTCTAAATATATGTATATAACACATATTCCTCCGTGATGTGTCGGCATTTTATCGCTTAAGGATGGGCAGTTTCCTTTAAGTTGCCATAAAACATAAAGGTCCTGTGATTTATTTCCCCTCATTTGCATATGATTGTCTTCCTACATGAAGAGAAGACAAATATTTAAAAGTTGATTTATTTGTCAGTTTTCGGTGCGAGTGTGTGTGTGTGTGTGTTTGTATGTGTGTGTGTGCGTATGTGTGTGT
>NW_028234417.1:22954181-22959181 GCF_977035675.1 Penaeus japonicus
AGGCGTCGGACTCGGGTTTCGCCAGTGGCCAATAATCTTTTATTTATTTATTTTTCTCTCTCTCTCTGGGGTGTTCGTGGTGTGTTTACCTTTCTGTCTGTCTTTATATCTTTCCTTTATTCTCTTTCACTGACTTATCTTATTCCCTTTCTCCTCTCTGTCTCTCTCTGTCTAGTATACCATTTTTTTTCTTTTTCTTTCTTTTTTAAGTTTTCTAGTTTAATTCATTTCCAATTGTTTTATAGTTTAATTTATTATTATTTGATTAAATAAAATCATCTTGCCTTCTTTGTTCGTTTGTTTTACGTTGTAATCTTTTTATGTTTTCATTTACTTAAGTGTCATTCATTTTAATTTGTCTGTATCTATTGGTCTACTTCAATACATGTTTAATCATTACATTTCGAAATAAGTGATTAGATTAATCGTCTGCTTACAGTACTTTGTTTTTCTTTAAGAACTCTCCATATCAGCTTATTTCTCTCGATCTCTTGCATGTCTCGACTTTGCGTCTCTCTCCCACAATCAAAAAATATTTAAGGATCAAACACCTCCATAGGCTCCTTGTTTCGGATCGAATAACTGGATTTCAAAGGAGAGAGAGAGAGAGAGAGAGAGAGAGAGAGAGAGAGAGAGAGAGAGAGAGAGAGAGAGAGAGAGAGAGAGAGAGAGAGAGAGAGAGAGAGAGAAAGAAAGAGAAAGAAAGAAAGGAGAGAAGATGAAGAAGCCTGGAATGGTTTTCCTGATCGTCATCGTGAAATGAATTGTGAGTTGGCTCCTTATTTGTATTTTTTAATCGTTTGATTGTAAAGAATGTAAAGGATTTTTGAGTAGCTCATTTTCTTTAATGATGTTTAGCTTTTATATATATATATTTTTTATGTATTCCTAGTTTTTTTTTTTTTTTTTTTTTTTTGACTGTTTCTCTCTTTGCGAGAAAAAAACATTATTTCCAGACGTTGTTATTATCATTTTAAGCACAAATTCTGGCACGTGTTTTTTTTTTTTTTCTTTCTTTTTTTATCGCTGTATTTCTATTCTTTACTCTTCACACTACGAGCATCGATACCGATAAAAGGAAATCACTCGATGAAAACCATCGCACTGAATTGACCACGTAGATGCCATGTCTAACAATACTGAAACACTTTGTCAAGTTTCAGATCGTACAGACAACCCCTATGCTTGATTGTCGCATGGAGGTCCAGTCGATGATCGTTAATAAGACTAGACTTAGATTTAGCTTAGCTTAGCTTAGGTCTAGGTTAGGTTAGGTTAGGTTAGATTAGATTAGGTCAGGTTAGGTTAGGTCTAGGACCACCGAGGAATATGGGCACGTTTGTTCTGTCGGGGTACCACAAGGCGATATTCTCTTGCCATTCATTGTGTATCTTAGTAGTGAATAATTACCGCTTAGATATTTGGATGGTAAAATGCACCGGTTGAAGAATTTATATATCAAAAAGTGGATAAAGTTAATTTTGCAATATTGTAGTTTAATCAATTGGAAAACCGTCTTCAAATTCACTTACGGAAAAAAATATATATATGTTGCATCATAAAATATTTTTGAATTATTGCAATATTGATGAAATTTACTGCAATAAGTGGCATCATCTTTTATCTGCTTTAGTGGCCTCGTCTCCCAATCCTTCTCTTTATCTCTCTCTTCCCCTAATCTCTCTCTTATATCCTTCCCTTTTGATAATTGAGGATACAATATAGACATCGTCAACCGTTACCTCAGAAGGATGAGTCAACTCAATATAAAAAGAAAAAAAATATATATATAAAGTTTTGCTTCCCGAGGAGGCTAATCAGCGCTTGGACAATATCTGTCGACGTAAAACCAATACTGGAATATTCGTAGGGTAGTGATTTTTTTCTTTATTTATTTCTTCTTCTTTGTTTTTCTTTTCTTTTTTTAAATCAAATGTGATGAGCGTCGGTAAATGGATTAGGCGGAAGGGTGGGGATAGGGGGATATCTGAGATTCTGTCTCTATATCTTTACCCTGTATTTCCATATTCTCATTTTCATCTTTTCTTCCCTTACGCTTGCTATTTCTTTCTTTTTCCATTTCCCTTTTTATTCTCCTTTCTCTCTTTATGTATCTTGAATATAAATCTGTCTCTTTTTCTCTGTTTTTTACGCTCTCTCTCTTTCTCTCTCTCTCTCTCTCTCTCTCTCTCTCTCTCTCTCTCTCTCTCTCTCTCTCTCTCTCTCTCTCTCTCTCTCTCTCTCTCTCTCTCTCTCTCTCTCTCTCTTCCCTCTATCACTGGCACAACCCGGATATAAGAGCAAGAACCTGAAAAGCAATCATTCGAGTACAAACACAGCTTTTTTGTGTGTATCTGTTTGCATAAGCGTTCCTGTATGTGAACCCAAGATGATGTGCGTATGTGAATGAACACGAAAATAAATTACAGTCGCCATATCAACCTCAAAATATGAATAGCGGAGAAGTGGATCCACGTGTCGCGTTTTTTTGGAGTGTAACCGACCCAAACAACACTATTGGGGAGAACGAGTAAACCTTATCATAAAGACGTCGTTATTGATGGTTTCTTTAGGCTTACGACATCTGGATGACTCTCTTCGTGGTCTCCTATAACCTGTCTGGTCTCGGAGATGGGAGAGTAAAGGAAGGGAGAAAGTAATGATTTTTATTTTTGTTTTATTTTATTTATCTTTTAGTCGTTTTATTTTTATCTATTTGTTTATTTATCTATTTATTTTTTGGTTGATTTTGTTTTTAACTTTTTTTTCTTGTCTGTTTTCTTATATTTCTTCGCTTTTTGATTCTTTGTTTTCTTGTCATTTTCGTCTATTTTCATTTTAATTTCTCATTTTTTTTTCTTTCACTTTATAGGTGATTCTTGTTCTATAATCTTTTCTGCTTCATTTGTCTTTCTCTCACTTTTATTAAATTCTTATTTTCTCCAATCTATTTTCACTGATTTGTTCGTCTATTATCTATTTCAGTTTTAATTCCTTTTATTTTTCGTACTTTCCTACTTTTCCTTTCCCGTTTTCTTTATCATATACTTTTTCCATTTATCTTTTACATAATTCATCTATATCTCCGTGTCTTTTCATGCATTTTTCTTTATTCCTTTTCTGATATCCTACGATTTTAAAAATCTCTCTATCTGTCTGTCTATTCATTTATTCATTCATTTTTTTAAATTTCTTATTATCACCTAATTTCGTTTTCTTCTTCATTTCCCTTCCTCTCCGTATCCTTTCTCCCTCTCTTCATTCTTTGCTTCCATTTCCATTTCATTTTTTTTTTTCTTTTTCTTTTTTTCTTCTTATCTTTTCGTCGCGTGCGGCAAATGAGGAAAAGCTGTGTGTTTTCCGAAGCCAAGATTGCATGCTGTCACGCTCAGACAAATCAGATAATTTGCCTCTCCATTTTCTCTCTTTCTTTCTCTCTTGTTTATTTCTCTCTCTCTCTCTCTCTCTCTCTCTCTCTCTTTCTTTCTCTCTTGCTCTCTCTCTCTCTCTCTCTCTCTCTCTCTCTCTCTCTCTCTCTCTCTCTCTCTCTCTCTCTCTCTCTCTCTCTCTCTCTTTCTGTTGTTTATTCATCTTGCTTATATCCCCATCTCTGTCTCTCTTGTTTATTTCTCTCTCTCTCTCTCTCTCTTGTTTATTTCTCTCTCCCTCTCTTAATTATTTCTCTCTCTCACTCTCTCTCTCTTTCCCTCTCGCTCTCTCCCTTGATTATCTTTCTCATCTCTCCCTCCCTCTTCTCTACCTGTCGTCCTCCCTTCTCACGCTTTGCCTTCTCTTGCAACTGACCTTCATCATCTTCATTTTAGGCTCTAATTCACCCCCCCCCCCACCATTCCCTCGATACCCCATCAACCCCCCACCCCATCCCCCTCCCTTCCTCCATCTTGAATCCGCTTACACGAACGACTTCGTTGGCGCCAAAAACCTCGTCCGATTCCGTTGGCCAGCGGCTTTGTTCGGCCGGACGTCTAGGCAACACACACCGATAAATCCAGACATTAATTAGCACATAAATCCAAACGTAAATCGGATATAAAATCGGACGTAAATCTGTAGACAGATTTCGGGCCGGCAGAATCTCCGCGCATAAAATCATACATAAAGACGGGCATAACTCGGCAGCCGAACGAGGACAGCGATGCCGGATTAATGAACTCGAATGTGGCAGGTGGAGGGTTTATTTGTTTGTTTGTTTGTTTTAGTGTAGGTCTGATTTTTTGTTGTTGTTGTTGCTTTTGGTTTATTTTTAAAATAGGTTGATTTGTGATTTCTTGGGAATAGATTGAAGAAAATTGGTGATAATCGTTAGTTATTTATATGTATTTAGATTCAGTAATCACCATAATACAGATAATGGAAGGAGAAAGAGAAAGAGAGACAGATAGAAAGAGAGAGAGAAAGAGAGAGAGAGATTGAGAAATCGTTACTGGAGAGAGATAAAAAAAAAAAAAAAATAGAGGGAGCGAGAGAAAATAACTAATCAGTAAAAAAGGAGTTTGAGTAAGTTGAAGAAAGAGAAGAAAAGGGAAGAAAGAGAGGCAGAAGCAATATGATCTCTGAATGATATAAATCTTCACTACCATATACTTCTAACACTCTCGCCCCTCCCTTGGTTTTTCTTTCATTTCGTTTGCATTTCTAGAACATGACTCAAGTGTTCACATTATCTAGAAATATATAAATATATATATATATATATATATATATATATATATATATATATATATATATATATATATATATATATTGGGCCTCTTTTTGACGAGTGAGACCACACGGAGTGAAAAGGGATTTCCAATTTTTTTCTTTAGGCAGAGAGCGAGAGCGATGGTGGCAGGGAGACAGGGAGGGTAGGGAGGGAGGGAGGGTAGGAATAGGGGGGGTTGAGGGGTAGGCCATCTTAACAATTTTAACACCGGTTTAAAATTAATCAGTCAGTCAACTTGTCAGTTAACAAGACAGTTAGCGAGTCGAATAGTCGT
>NW_028234417.1:22966681-22969181 GCF_977035675.1 Penaeus japonicus
ATATACACACATTCATATATTAAGCATGTATGTATACATATCATCCATTCTTATTAAAGGCAATAAGACATCGAAGAAAAATATATCATAAATCATAAAAAACACACACAAAAAAAGAAACCGGCGTCAAAAGTAGTCATAGAAAGACGCACCTGACGTCAAATAACGCATCATGATCAAGCATCTTTCCTTATCTCCCCCCCCCCCTATCTCTTCCCCGTCTTCCCTCCCTCCCCTCCCTCCTCCTCCCTCCCTCCCTTTTCCTTCACCCCCACCCCCTCCCTCCCCCCTAACAGATAAAATAAGCCATCAAGCAACAACGCCTTATTTGGAATGGGCGAGGAGGGGGAGGAGAGGGGATATGAGGGGGAGGGGGTAATGGGAGGTTATTATTTGTTTTTTTTTGGGAAGAGGGAAGAGGGGTAGGGGGTGCGGGGGACTGGCTAGTCACTTTTAGTCATGTGGGCGAGAGGTTATTGCAGCCTCTGCGGCTCCCTGTCATTAATCATGCTTCTTGTGGAAAGGAAAGAAGCGGTGCTCGACTAATTAGTACACACACTCTCTTTCTCTCTCTTTTTTTCATTTATATAAAACAAATACATGGTGATGAAAGTAGCAAGTGCACAAGTTTATATCATGCTCGTGCATATATGCAAAGCTAAAGGCATCACTGCGTAATGATTCCTATCTAAAAACAAAAAGCTACCTATTTCAGTTTCATAGATATATTACATAAATGCATACATTTTCCTTATTACAAGACACATAGACATATATGTGAGCTAAGTGTTGTAGAGTAACTAATTATTTGCTGCTTGTTTAATACTTTGTATTGATCTGAAGCAAGTTCAGTGCAGAGAAGCAGCCAACTTGTTCCAAAGACGGGCGAAGTGAGGTGGGAACGATCGCTGGATCTCAATACCTCTATGTTGAACTCGCTAGCAGCTTGACTTCTTGTGCTAAACGTTGGTGTTTTCACTTTAGCTCGCGGTGGTCTCAGCCGTGGGTTCTCTTTAAAGGTGACTTTGTAGAGTACTGTGAGGCCAGCTACATCTCTCCTATGTTGTAATGATGCTGAAAGCTGGGTTGGGACATTTTCAGCTGCACTGTTGTTTATCAACCGAAAAGGCACGGTGATCTACCTTACCCAGTTGTAGATAAAATGGAGAACAGACCATCCAAGTGAGGGGGGTGTTTTCAAAGCAAGGTCGCACTTGTACAGAATCCTGTATCCTTTTGCAACAAGGAGGAGCTATTCGGCGCAGCGCTGCCAGCTTCCCAGGTCCTTTCCTAGCGAAATCTTTAATATAGCTTTTGAAATTCATTCCTTTGTTAAACTTAATTCCAAGGATGTTCACTATGTATCTTCTGTCTCGATGCGTTCATTGCAAGCTTGAGTGAGTAGTTGTTTTATTGCTGAGGATGTGCATCATTTGAGTTTTTTCTACAGCAAACGTGACTTGTCATAGTTGTCCCCAGGTGGTTATACTTGTTAAACGCTGCTGCATTACTCTTTCAAACTTCATTTAACTGGTTCTTGCCAATGGGAAGAATATTGTGCAATCATCTGCATTTGCAAATGATTTTGGAACAAGATCAAGTAGGTCAATATTCCACAACAGAGGTCCTAGAACACTACCCTGTGGAACACTTGCGCCAATAGGAAACCCCTGAGAAATTGCGCCCTTATACACTACATTTAAGGGACTAAATCGAAGATAGTCTCCCAGCAGTTTAAGTGGCCTACCATTTATCTCATTTGCTTTGCACTTGGCCAGAAGACCATCATGCCAAACTCTGTCAAAGGCTCCAGCGATGACGTAGGTGATCATCTGATTATCTAGAGCTTTGTGCCATGCAGATGAAAGGTTCGAGAGAAGATCAGCTGTCGACCGACCCTCTCTGAATCTAAACAGTGGTCCTGTAGAAATTGGATCAGTTGCCTAGAGGTCATCATCTCCTGTATCTTGTCAATGTTGGAGAGAAGTTTCCCACTTCACAGCGTTCCTTCTTTTTATGTATGGGAACCGCCCTGGCCTTCTTCCAAAGTTTAGGCTATTTGCCTAAAGAATTGACAGGGGAGTGCCAACTTATTTGAGTGATATTTATGTCTTGAAGACGATGAGATGTTCGTTCTGGCAAGAAAGGTGCTGGACAGTTGGGGTCTGGCTGCAGAGATATCGGCCTTCTCAGAACTTTTGACAGCAAATGTCCCATTCTGATATTTTAGGGGTGGAATATCCTCTACTCTCGAGAACCCTTGTTGATCTTTGCAAAGAGACCACCAACATTTGCTGCCTACCCCCCTTGTCTGCAGCTTCTGACGAATATCTTCTGGCCAGCGTTGTCTGGCAGTACGCTGAACTACCGTCATATCTTGACAAGCAGCCTTGTGGTATCTCCAGTTCTGGGGTGAGGGCTGCCTCTTGTATGTTTGCCATGCCTTGTACTTGGCATCAAAGCCACTCGGCAGTGATAACCAAACCATGGCTGGTCGGTA
>NW_028234417.1:22971681-22975005 GCF_977035675.1 Penaeus japonicus
ATAAATATATAGAGTATATATATATATATATATATATATAGATAATAAAGAGAGAGAGAAAGAGAGAGAAGGGGGGAGGGAGAAGGAGAGAGAGGGGGGGGGAGAAGGAGAGAGGGAGTAAGAGACAGAGAGAGAGAGAGGGAGAAGGAAAGAGAGAGGGAGATAGAGAGAGAAAGAGGGAGAAGGAGAGAGAGAGAGAGAGAGAGAGAGAGAAGAGAGAGAAAGAATGAAGAGAGAAGGAGATAGAGAGCGTAAGAGAGAGAGAGAGAGAAAGAGAGAGATAGAGAGAGAAGAAGAAAGGAAGGAAAGAAAAATAAATACGGATAAGTTTTGCCTAAACGTTACAACATACTAATTCACTTTGGAATTGCTTTTTGCGGGTGAGTCACTTACTAATTACCTTCCGAGATAGAGGGGGGTGGGGAAGGGGAGGGGGGAGGGTCTGTATCTAACCTCTCCAGTTACCCCCCCCCCCCAACCTCCCCTTACCCCCTGCCCTCCCCTTGTGACCCTCATCTAAAAGGAGACATGTGAAGTTTTGAAAAAATAATATAGATGGAAGAAAATAAAACACGTCGAAAAGAGAGAAGAAAGTGTGAAAGCAGAAGATGGAGGATGTGGAGGAATACAGAACAAAAATAGAAAGAGAATGATGAGAAGAAGAAAAGGATAATGAAGAATGGAGAGAGAGATAAAATGATGAGTAAGATGGAGAAGGAAGAAGACAAAGAGACGATAAAAAAGGAAGCAAAGATGATGAAGAAGACTTAGTAAAATAAGAAGAGGGAAAATAGGAAAAACAGTAGATTAATGACATAAAAACATCAAGAAAAGGAAGAATCAGAAAACAAAGCCAATGAAAAAGGAAGAAAAAGAAAAAGATGAACTAGGGAACAAGCACACGAACATATACGTACACATGAACACACGCACACACGCACACACACACACACACAGACGCACACACACACACACACAGACGCACACACACACACGCGCGCGCGCGCGCGCGCGCGCACTCATATCCGAACATGATAAAAGAGAAGAAATATTGATATATGCACAGGTATTGAAGAACAAGAACACACATGCCACACACTTAAACATACCCTTAGACACATGATCTTACTTACACTTCAACGGAGACACAAATGCAGGCAAGATTTTCAACTCAAAAGCTGATTTGGAATTGGAAATAGAAAGGGAGTAATTTTCCCTCCTCTCCCTCTTCACTTCCCCTTTTTGTCCTCCTCGCTCTTTCTTTCTCTACCATTACTCCTTTGTCCTTTCTCTCTCCCCTCTTTCCTCTCCATTTCCTCTCCTACATCTTCCCTCCCCTTCCTCTCCCCAACTCCCTTCTCACTCCTTTATTCTCCTTCCTCTCCTCTCTTCCCTCTCCCCCCTCTTTTCCTTTCTCCTCCCCCACCTTCCTTCTCCTTTCTATTCCCTCCTCCCTTCCTAAATCCCAATCTTTCTCCTTCCTCATCTTTTTGTTCCTTCTCTCTCCTCACTGCCCTCCTCTCATTTCCCCCTGCATCCTTTCCTTTCCCCTTCCCCTTATCGCCTTCTCTCTCTTCCCTCCTTCGTCAATCCCGCATCCTTCTAGCTTCCCTATTTGCTCCCAAACCCCTCTTCCTCCTTTTTCAATGCCTCCTGTCCTCTCATCATTTTTAAATCCCACCTCTCCCCTCTTCCTCCTTTCCCCTTCATCTTTCCTTCCTACTCCTTTCGTCTGCCCTCCCTTCCCCCCTTCTCCTTCTTTCCTCGTTCCCCGTCATTCCCCCACCTTTCTCCATCTCCCCCTCCTTTCCCTTTCTTCCTTGCTTCCTTCTGACCCCTTCCCTATCCCCTCCTTTCTCCCCTTCCTTCTTCCTCTTCCCTCTTCTTCCTCCTCCCTCTTCCCTCCTCCCTCCCTCCCACCCTTCACTCCTCGCTCGTTCCCTCCTTCCATCCTTCGCCCATTCCTCCCACTCATTCCCATCCTCGCTCTGACCTCCCTCCCATCCCTCTACCCACCTTCCTCCCCCCCACTCCTTCCCCCTCCTACCCTCCCCCGAAGCCTCCTGAGGACCAAGGACCCCACACAAGAAGGGGTCTTCGAAGGACCTCCCAGTCGCTCACACGCAAATGCCTTTTCTACTCCTCATCAATTCAACTTAACTTCTCAATTCTGATGGCTTTTTCTTCTGATTCGCCTTTCTTTTTTTTCTTTTTTTTCTTCCTTTTAGGGGGGGGGGGGATGAGGAGGAGGAGGTGGGTAGGAAGAGGGGTGTCTTTTTTTCTTTTTTAAGATGAATCGAAGCTAAATTTGTGGTGAAGATTCGTCACTGTGTGTGTATGTGTGTTTTTTTACGGGTGGATATTTGTTCTTGTGAGTTGGTTGTGCTCATTGGTTGTGACGATTTCTTTGACTCGCTCTTCTTGTCCGTCTGTCGCTTTCTTTCATTCAATCTGTCTCTCTGCTTTATTGAATGTATGTCATATGTTTACATTTATATGTATGTATATATATCTATATATTATTTATTATATATATATATATAATATATTTTATATATTATATATATATATTTTATATATATGTAGACATATATATATATATATCTATATAAATATATTATATATATATAACTTAGGTATTTATGTTTGTATTATATATATATATATATATTATATATTCACTATATATAAATAATATATGTATATATATATATAAATATTATTATTTATATATATATATTATACATATATATATATATATATATATATATAATATATAAATATATATATATATATTTTATATATATATATATATATATATATATATATGTATGTATTATATATGCATATATATATATATATATATATATATATAGATTAATTTTATATATATATATATAAATATAATATATATATATATATATATATATATTTATATTGCATGTATCTATATATATATAAAAAATATTATATATATATATATATTAAATATATAAATATATATATATATATATTTATTATATATATATAATATCTATATACAATTATATATATATTATATATTATATCTATATATATTATTATATGTATATATTAATTATATATAATATATATGTTTATGTATGTAAAGCACACATCACATGTACATATGTATAACAGTATATATTATATTATACATATATATATATATATAAATATATATATATATTATCTATATATATCTATATTATATATATATATACGTTTGCGTGTGTGTGTGTGTGTGTGTGTGTGTGTTTGTGCGACACAAAATCGACTAAATATAACCTGAACCCCCAAAATAAG
>NW_028234417.1:22990105-22995105 GCF_977035675.1 Penaeus japonicus
ATATAGACAAAAAACAAAAAAAGATTAAAAAGAAAGAAAAAAACAAAAGGAAAGAAAAGACGAAAAAAAAAACGAATGGAAAAAGAAAGAAAAAAAGAAAGAAAGAGATCAAGAAGAACATCATCTCTGATCTCATATCACTACATCTCCTCCTTCTCCCTCTTCTCCTTCTCCTTCTCCTTCCTCTCCTCCTTTTTCTCCCTCCCTCCCTGCCTCCCTCCCTCCCTCCCTCCCTCCCTCCCTCCTTCCCTCCCTCCCAGCCTCCCTCCCTCCCTCCTTATCTCCCATCCTCCCTCCCTCTCTCCCTCCCTCCCTCCCTCCCTCCCTCCCTCTCCCCCTCCCTCCCTCTCCCCCTCCCTCCCTCCCAGCCTCCCTCCCTCCCTCCCTCCCTCACCAAAGAATTTCCGGTGTTCTTGCGTAATCCCAAGAAGCAATGTCTTTAATCACATAGTTGAGTTTTGAGATGATGATGATGCTCTGTGCTCTCATCCGCATGTATGCCACCTGTCCTTGGGAGGGAGGGAATGGGGGGAGGATGGGGGGGAGTGGGAAGATGGGGTGGGGTGGTGTGGGGAGGATGGGGGTATGGGGTTGGAATGGGGAGAAGGGAGGGTGTGGATGGTCGGGGGGAGGGGGAGTGGGGAGGGTGTGGGGGTGGGGTGGAGGGGAGAGGGGAGAAGGGAGGTGGTGGGGAGAGGGGAGAAGGGAGGGGGGGGGGGGAGGGGGGGAGAAGGGAGAGGGAAGATGGAGTGGGGGTGGGGGGGGGGATGGGGAGTGGGGAGGGTGTGGGGGTGGAGTGGGAATGGGGAGAAGGGATTGGGTGGGAGTAAGGGGGGTGGGAATGGGGAGAAGGGAGCGGGTGGGGAGAGGGAAGGGGGAGGAGGTGGGGGGGAGGGGTTAGAGGGCTGGGGAGAAGGGAGGGGGTGTTTGATTGTAAGGGGGGGGGGCATGGAGTTAAAGACGAAACCAAATAAAGTAAGGATAGCCGAAACAAAAATAATCAATCAAAAAAACATTAAAAAAGCACGAAAAACTAATCACCAAGTCACACTAAACCAACAACAACAAAACCAAGAACGTAACAATGCTAAAAAAAAAAAAAAAAAAAAAAAATCTAAGCATGAAAAAAAAAAGAATAAACGCTTGGAGAAACGAAGCAGAAGAACGGGGGGGGGGGAGCTGTTGTAGGGGGAGTGAGGGGAGGATGGCGGAGGGTGGAGGGGGGAGCGATATGACTCACTCCCTACTCATTATCAACAATTACAGTACCCGTGAGGCCGGACATGCCATCATACCAACCTCATGTTCTCATAGGAATGAGATAGGTATGAGGGGGATGGGGGATGGGGGAGGGGAAGGGGAGGGGGAAGGGGGAGGGGCGGATGACCCTTACTCAGTGACTCATGAGTAACCTTGTGACCCAGCCTACCTACTGCCAAGACGTGAGTGTAAGGTGGGTTTGCATACTCTTCGTATTCCTGTTTCTCTCTTTCGTTGCTTGTCTTTGGTTTTCGATTTCAGTTTCTCTTTCGCTTTCTCTCTTTCTTCCTTTACCTTTTTCTTTGTTTGTTTGTTTCTTTCTTTCATTCTTACTTTCTCTCTCTCTTTATTTTTCTCTTTCTCTCTTTTTCTCCTTCTCTTTCTCTTTCTCTCTCTCTCTCTCTCTCTCTCTCTCTCTCTCTCTCTCTCTTTCTCTCACTCAGCCACCCTCCCTTCCACCCTCCTTCCTTCCCTCCCATCCTCCCCTCCCTTCCTCCTTTTCCCTCCTTCCCTCCCCTCCCCTCCCCTCCTTTTCCCTCCCTCCCATCCATATTCCTACTTAAGAAAACCGCTCAAAAGTTGCCTCAAAATCCCTAGATTCTTTAAGAAATCCGCTCAAAAGAGTCCCATGCTTCTCCTCCGAGCGAGTAGCGGCGAGGGCGAGAATCTTCCGATATCGAGAACAGTTAGATCAGGAGTGAGTGGATCGCCGCGGGCCCTCCGACATGTTGCTCCTTCTTGAGAGGGTGATGGGCCGCGTGGGTGGGCGGTGCAAGCCTTCGTCAACGTGGGTGCTTGATTACGTGGATGTGCTTATGCTTGTATGTACGCACACACACACACACACACACACACACACACACACACACACACACACACACACATACACACACACATACACACACACATATATATATATTTATATATATATATATATATATCTATATATATATATATATATGTATATTATATATATATAGTATATATATATATATATATATTATATATATTATATAATATATTAAATATATTATATATATATACGTATTATATGTATATATCTATATATTATATATATATATATAAACTAAAATATTATTTTATATATATATACATATATATATATATACATATATACACACACACACACACACACACACACACACACACACACACACACACACACACACACACACACCACACACACACACACACAACACACATGTGTATATATACATATATATATATAATATATATATATATATATATATATATATATATATATACATATATATATATATATATTATATATATTTATATATAGATATATATAGCGAGCGTATATATATATATATAATATATATATTTTTTCTATATATGTATGTATATATGTATATATATGTGTATGTGTGTGTATATGCACAGTATATATACATAATACATATATATATATATATATATATATATATATATATAACTATATATATATATATATATATATATATATATATATATATATATATGTATATATGTGTGTATGTGTGTGTATATGCACAAATATATAATAAATAAATATATATATATATATATATATATATATATATATATATATATAAATATATATATAATATATATATCTGTATATATGTGTATTGTGTGTATATGCACAAATATATAAATATATATATATATTATATACATATATCTATATATATATAAATATATATATAAATATATACATATATATATATAATATATATATATATATATAGCGAGAGAGAGAGAGAGAGAGAGAGAGAGAGAGAGAGAGAGAGAGAGAGGAGAGAGAGAGAGGGGGGGGAGAGAGAGAGAGAGAGAGAGAGAGAGAGAGAGAGAGAGAGAGAGGGGGGGGGGAGAAAAAGAGAGAGAGAGAGAGAGAGAGAGAGAGAGAGAGAGAGAGAGAGAGAGAGAGAGAGAGAGAGAGAGAGAGAGAGAGAGAGAAAGAAGAAAGAGAGATAAAGAGAGAAAGAGAGAGAGAGAGAGAGACAGAGAGAGAGAGAGAGAGAGAGAGAGAGAGAGAGAGAGAGAGAGAGAGAGAGAGAGAGAGAGAGAAATAGAGGAAAAAAGTGAAATAACGAAATGAATACGAGTGGTAGATATCCATAAAAAAGAAAACACGGGAGAGAGAAAGAAAAGAATAACACAAATAATAATTTAAAAAAAATGAAAATGAAAAAAATGAAAAAAAAGAATAATAAGAAAAAACTGAGAACATAGGAAAACTATATTTTTTCTGTTAGTTACTTCTTCAGAGGACAAGAAGTTGCTGGCCTTGTTCTCTTTGGACGTTTTGCCTTTTTTTCAATTCTAAGTGATTTGCTTTTGTTTATTCATCACACTGACGCATCTACAAGCAAGCTTATAAACACAAAAATGTACGCACACATACAATCCCACACAAACACACACACACATACAAGCCCATATATGCACACAGAAAAGCACAGACACACATAAAATTCTATAAACGCACATATACAAGCTCATACACACACATATACAATCACACATACACATACAAGCACAAATACTCGCACACACACATACACACACAAACACAAAAACATACGTATCCCCCCCCCTCCGAAAAAAAACACGAACACCAAAAAGGACCCCAAAACAAACAAACAACCACAAAACACAGAAACAATCAGACAGACACACATATAAACACAGTGCCATCACAGCGTTAAGATTATCCCCTCTCCCCGACTCCCTAGCCCCCCACTCCCTCCCCCACCCCACCCCCCTGTCACTGCCCTAAGGTGACATAGAAATTGGTCCTTACTTCTCCTTGTCCCTTGGGGTCGATTCAGACACTTTGAGGGTTTTCAGCCGATGCAAGTATTTGAGAGGAAGAGGAGGGAAGGGGAGAGGGGGAGAGGGAGGGAGGGAGGGAGGGAGGGAGGGAGGGAGGGAGGGAGGGAGGGAGGGAGGGAGGGAGGGATGAGAGAGGGGAAGAGGGTGGGAGGGAGGGAGGGAGCGAGAGAGAGGGGGGAGAGAGAGAGAGAGTGAGTGAGAGAGAGAGAGAGAGAGAGAGAGGGAGAGAGAGAGAGAAAGTGACTTCAACTCTTTTAACTCTTTCTCTTCTTGTGCCTCCACCTTCTTCCACCTTTCCAATTCTGAATTCAATCCTTCTTCCCACATTTTATTTTTTCTTCCATCTCCTTCATCATTCTTCATCATTCACTCTATAATTCTCTCTATTTTCGTCCATTCACTCTTATCCTTCTCTCCCCTATCCATCTCTTCTCTTCCCTATCCTCCTCTTCTCTCCCTAATCCATCTCTCCCTCCTTTCAGTACTATCCCTTCTCCTTCCCCTCCATCATCCATCCCCTTCCCCCCAAATGCCATCCCATTTTACTCCTCCCACTCCCTCCCCATCCCCCCATCACCCCTACCCACCCACCCATCACCTCCCCACCCACCCATCCACCCACCCCCCCTCCCTCCCTCAAACAGCACTCATATATTAGAATGACATGCGTGTCTTGTGTTTACATGTTATAGTACACGTGTTCTCACGGTTTCAACCTCTATCATTATTTGGGACGACTTTTGCCGCTGATTATAGAGATCTGTCACTTTTTCTTACGACTGTGACGAGCTTGGCATACGAGGGGGGAGGGGGGAGGGGAGATGGGAAGGGGAGGGGGTGTTAGGAGTTGAGAGGGGGAGAAATTCTTTGGCGATCTTTTC
>NW_028234417.1:23035105-23037605 GCF_977035675.1 Penaeus japonicus
AATACAAAAGAATAAACAAAAATCCAAAAAAGCACAAAAGACATAACAGGAGCGCTAAACCTTGTGCTTGGGCCAAGACGCAGCAGTCAGTCGGTCGGGGCCCCATAAAGCACGCTCGGCTCTGTCCACCTGCGCCAATTACTACCCGCTAAAATCCGCATTGAATATCCATTCGACTTAACACTCTTCCACCCATTTCAGGACTATTATCCTATTACGTTTAAACTCTTTGTTTTTTGTGTGTGTGTGAGACTTTTATTTTTATTTTTTATCTGTTTGTCTGTCTGTTTGTTTGTTGGGTGCGCTCTCTCTCTCTCTCTTTCTCTATCTATCTATCTACCTATCTCTCTATCTATCTCTCTATCTATCTGTTTATCCCTCTCTCTCTCTCCCTCCCTCCCCCTCTCTCTCTCTTTCACTTTCTCATTCCCTCCTGCTTTCGTTCTCTCGTTTTGTATTTCTTTGAAAAGAAAAAGAAAAGAAAGAAAGAAAAAAGAAAAAAAAAAAAAACTCGTACTATGTCGAGGCGTCGTCTTTTGTTTTAATGGAATAATTTGACGTTTTGTCTTCGAGTGCACGAGCTAAGCTGACGGTTCTCGTTAACTCTGCACCCACACGCTGAGACCTATTTTTCTCCTTTCTTTTTTGTCTCTCTTCTCTTGTCCATTTATGCTTTTTTTCTCTCTCTCTCTCTTTTTTTTTCTTTTTTTTTTTGGTCTTTAGTTGGCGGTGACATCTTTGTTTTCTTTCTTGAAACTTCAAACTCTTCCTTCTTTTTTTCATGTATGATTCTTTTTTTTCTTTTCTTGTACATATCTACCTGCAATTTCCCTTTTTTTTTTCTTTTTTTTTTAGCGTTGACTCAAGGTGACATCATCCGTTTATGTTTTGTCCTCTTTACCAGGTGACATCTTTCTCTTTTCCCCCACTTGCTTAAAGTCTTTTCTTCCTCTTAAATGGTCTATCCCTCTTAACATTCTTTTTATGGTAGAGGTGACATCGCCCTCTCTTTTTCGTTTAATGATTTCTTCTTATCTTTTTTATCTTTTTATTATTATTCTTTTTATGTGTATAACGGAATACGAGAGAAATCATGTTCAATTTCGAATTTATAGCGATTAATTTTTCGATTCCTTACTTGAAAGGATTGTCTATAGAGGGGTAAAGGGGTGCTTGTACTTTATAGCAAATAGATAGATAGGTGTAGAGACAGACAGACAGATAGATTGAACAGATAAATGGATCGACCAACGGATAAACATATTATTCATGTGGATTATTACAGATGGAATAAAACAAACTAACAGTCAGAGAGAGGGTCAGATTTAGCCAGAGACAAACAGACACAACAAAGACAACAAAAACAAAAACAACAACAATGATATAAAACTACCCAACTGGCAATCAGACGTGCCCAGCCAGTCCTCACCGCAGGGAAAACGAAACCCGAAAACGATTCCTTTTTTAACCATCGAACTGCAAACGACACGCTACCCACCCTTTCGGAACATCACAGCCAATACCACCTCCAGAAAAAAAAAAAAAAAAAAAAAGAGAGTCACAAACCACACTATTGGTTCCTAGGGCAACGGGCAGGCAACCTGTGAATTTATTAGCTCCGGCAAATTAGCAAACTAATTGGCAAATTGTTGACTTCACAGAGGAAAGAAGCCGTAAATTTGCATTCTACACGCCGAGGAAAACACCCCCGTTACAATTAGGGGCAAGTGTAACAATCAGTCTAAGCGAGCTGTACCGAAGTCCAGGTTGTGGCCCGGCCTCGGAAGGTAATGACAAGTCTCCAGTGCCTTAGAGGTCATTTGCACCTCGGATTAGTAGGGGATTGCCTCCCTTCCGAAACGACGCTTGGAGCTCCTCTTGTCATTGTCTTGACCCGGGGTACACTATGTGGGGAGTCCTTGTCTCCTTAGGCTGGACTTTGTGTCTTGGGGATCCTCTGTACTGGGAATTTTTTTTTTTTTTTTTTTTTTTTTTTACTTTTTCGCTATCTTTTTTTTTGTAGGGAAAGAGAGGGATGAATGGATGGAAGGAAGGAAGGAAGAAAGAATATATATATATATATATATATATATATATATATATATATATAGAGAGAGAGAGAGAGAGAGAGAGAGAGAGAGAGAGAGAGAGATAGAGAAAAATAGACAAGAAAGACAAACAGTCAGACAAGAGACAGACAAACACAACAAACAGACAGACAGAGACAGAAACAAAGATAAAGACAGACAGACAAACAACAATACAGACAGAAAAATCCTCCTCTATCAATATTCTCCCCTTCCCAAAAGGACTGCCTCACCCCCACACCCACTCCCCCACCCCACACTCTCTCCCACTACCTCATGTGGAACCCCTTTTCCTCATCACAAAGGCTTCCTCATAACGTCTCCTTTGCCTACATCATATCATCTTTGCCTTTTTTCTTCTTTCGTTCGTTTCTCTTCTTCTGTTGTCCATGCAGGCATTGCAATGGGTCGGA
>NW_028234417.1:23062605-23064372 GCF_977035675.1 Penaeus japonicus
TGTGAGAACCTATAAATGAGGCCATAAAGATTCCTATCGAAGGATTCTACCGACGCTGCCTCCTTCTCGAGCGTCAACAAGCCTTCACCTCCTCCTCCTCCTCCTCCTCCTCCTCTTCTTCTACTTCTTCTTCTTCTTCTTCCTCTTGCTCATCTTTTCTTCTTCTTTTTCTTCTTTTAAGTCCTCCTTTTCCTCCTCCTCCTTTTCTTCTTCTTCTTCCTCCTCCTCCTCTTCTACTTCTTCTTCTCTGCTTCATTTTCTACTTCAATTTTTTAATTTAAAGTCTTATCTCCTCCTCCTTAGTTCTTCTTTTCCTCCTCCTCCTTTTCTTCTTCTTCTTCCTCCTCCTGCTCATCTTTTCTTCTTCATTTTCTTCTTTTTCGTCGTTGTTCTCCTCCTCCCCTTCTTCTTCCTCCTCCTCCTGCTCATCTTTTCTTCTTCATTTTCTTCTTTTTCGTCGTTGTTCTCCTCCTCCCCTTCTTCTTCCTCTTCCTCCTGCTCACCTTTCTTCTTCTTTTTCGTCCTCCTCTTCCTCCTCCTTCTATCTCCTCTTTCTCATCCTCATTTCTTCTCCTCTTTCTCGTGTTTCTTTTTCCTCTCTCTTTATATTTGTCTTGTTCCTTTTCCTCTTTCTCTTATTCCTCATCCTTATCTTCTCCCCCCTATATCTTCTCCATCTCCTCGTCCACCTCCTTTTCTTTCCCTTTCCCTTACTCCCCTCCCCTTTTCTTGTTAGTCTTCTCTCCTGCTCACTTCTCCTCCACTCCATTTTTCCCTCCTTTTTCCCCTTTTCTTTTATTTCACTCCCTTTCCTTTTTTTTTTCTTTTCCCTTTCTTCCCTTCCACTACTTCTCTCCTCTCTCTCTTCTCTCCTATCACATCTCATTCCCCCTCGTCCGGGGTGGCGCAAGGCGGAGCTTATCTTCTCTTCCTCCTTTTCCCCTTTTTCCCGTTCCCTCACTCTCCTTTTCGTTCTTTTCCCCTTCCTCTTCCCTCTCCCCTAACCCCCCACTTCATCTCTCCTTTTATTTGTTTCATCTTCCTCTTATCTTCTCTTCTCTCTTCTCCCCTCCATTTTTTCCCTCCTTTCCTCTCTTTTCCTCCTCTCTTTTCCCTATACCATCATAACCAAAAATTTCCACTACTTCATATTCTTACTATCCTGCTCTCCCTCCTTCTTCACTTCAACATCATTCTGTTCCCCATTATCATCATCCTAATCATTATCATAACTATAACTATTATTATTATCATTATTGTTATTATCATTATGATCATCATCATTGTTATTATCATTATGATTATCATTATCATTGTTATTGCTATATCATTATCATCATTAGTATTTGTGTTTTCATAATTACTATTATTAGTATCATTATCATTAATACTTCTTATGACTCTTATGATCTTATCATCATTCTCATTATTCTCAGAGAGAGAGTGAGCGAGTGAGAGAGAGAGAAAGAGGGGGGGAGGGGGGATAAAGAGAGAGATAGAGAGAAAGAAAGAGAGAGTGAGCGAGTGAGTGAGAGAGAAAGAGAGAGAACGAGAAGGAGGGAGGCAGAAATATATATCTATAAATAAAATAATATAATATATATATATATAATCAATAGAGAGAGTAAGAGAGAGAGAGGAGGGAGGGAGAGCAGAGAGAAAGAGAGAGAGAGAGAGAGAGAGAGAGAGAACACAGAGACAGAGACAGAGAGAGAGATAGAGGAGATAGTGAGAGAGAGAAGAGAAATGAGAGAGAAGAAAAGAGAG
>NW_028234417.1:23069472-23079472 GCF_977035675.1 Penaeus japonicus
TGCGTGAGGAAGATCCGGAGCTAAATGATGATGGACTCCGCACTATTGTTGAATTTTATCTTTCCAATTTTCATTTTGGGAAAGAGAGGGAAGAAGGGAAGAAGGGAGGAAGGAAGGGAGGAGGGAAGGAGAGATAGAAAGAGAGAAAGAGAGAGATAAATAGATAGAGAGAGAAAGAGAGAAAGAGAGAGAGGGAGAGGGAGAGAAAGAGAGAGAGGGAGAGGGAGAGGGAGAGAGAGAGAGAGAGAGAGAGAGAGAGAGAGAGAGAGAGAGAGAGAGAGAGAGAGAGAGAGAGAGAGAGAGAGAGAGAGAGAGGGGGGGGGGGAAGGGAGAGAGAGGGAGAGGGAGAGGGAAAGGAAGAGGGAGGGGGAGGGGGGTGAGAGAGAGGGAAAGAGAGCGAGAGAGCGATAAAGAAAGAGACAGAGAGTGAGACAGAGAGATAGAGAAAAAGAGAGAGACACAGTGAGAGAGAGAGATATGCGAGAGAGAAAGAAAGCAACATACTCACAGAAGCAAACAGAAAGAGATACACAGAGAAGCAGAAAAGATAAAAAGAGACCCCACGAGCCGCCGCCCCCCCCTCCCCCTCCAAGGCCAAATATAGCATGGCGAGCGTATCGAGTGGTCCGAAAGGTCACACTAGCCTCCAGGTATAATAACCCTGCGGCATAACAGGCTTGAGACGTCGAAGTATAACTGATAAAATAGTAGACATTTAGACATCCAGATATAACTTGCGGTATAACTTTGTTGTATACGTCCTGACATAACCAAGAAACATTACCTCTCCAACATAGGAGGAAATACTGTTTATTCTGTTAAGATATCGATAAATAAATAAATAATTAAGTGAAAAGTTATCAACAAGAAGCACAGTAGTTCCATCCATCTAGCAAGGGTCGAAGTCAAATTGCAAGAAAGCGAACGAGCAGATAAAACCTATGTACTCGCGTGCAGATAATGCATGTCAATAATGCACACAAAAAGGGAGTAACTACTGGGAGTATTGACAAATACACAGGTGCCAGGCATAAAGCACGAAAGAAAACTTGTGTAAACGAAGAAATTAGAACTAGTACAACATGGAACGAAAATTCATTATTCATTATTCACGAACGCATGAATGTACTCACTCACACACACACACACACACACACACACACACACACACACACACACACACACACACACACACACACACACACACACACACACACACACACACACACACACACATTTCACAGAAAACCTATACATATCGAGAGTATAGTGTATTAATAACACCAATAAAAGACCCGGAATAACGTAATAATACACATCCAAAACACGAAAGCTGAAAGGGATAAAAAACAACAACACATAAGCAGAACATTAAGATGCACAATAGGTAGCTAACAAGGCAGTGTTCTCCCCCCCCCCTCTCTCTCGCTCTCCTCCCCTGACCCGCCTGACCTTCCTTCCCCGCAGGTAAAGGTCAGAGGTGAGACGAGATGACGTCCGCGGTGCACGTCACCGAAGAAAAATACCTCTTACAAAAGTGTGTGTGTGTGTGTGAGTTTGCACAACGTTCGCCCCTGTCTAGCAACGCACACAAATTTCTAATGACACAATTTTTATTGATCTCCCTATTGCATACGAATCCGTCTGGAACGATGATTCCATGCTAAAAATAGCCGGGCAAATCGAGAGTGAAAAATATGCTTCGCCTCCAATCCATCAAGACTGTGTACCTCGTGAGACTTACACACGCGTAGAAACAAGAAAAATTGGGACTACGGAACTTTCCAACCTTCTGGGTACATATACCTGTGATGCGCCAGCTACACCATCCTAAAAGTTTTACAATATTGATGGTAAGAATCTTGCCTATCAATGAAGACAATCTCATTTTTAACAACTTTCCTCTTTTCCGTATATACTTAAAATACTTAATAACGGTTTTTATCACTCTCTATCTCTACAATATTTTTCCCATGACAACCGGTTATGAGTAGCACTAGCATTAAACATAATAATACACAGTATAGTTTTCTGCTCCGTTACGGGAGCACAGGCCAAATAGGCAATGAATATCATATGAGGTGCTCTAAAATGATCCCCTTATCTATGGCTTCTTATTATACGACGATATGTTATCACCTTAAATATGATACATAGGATCCCAGCCCTATCAGGTGACATATAACATAATACCAAAACAAAAGTTTGAAAATCAACATCCAAACTATGAAAACATTTCTACACCCGATGGTGAAAAGAAAGGCCGTGGCAAAAAATGCGCTATAAGTAAGAATTTCAACAAGACAACCATTTCACTCGAAACCAGTGAGGCAAATAAAGCAACTACATTAAGACAAAGAAGAGCTATAACAACAGGAAAACTTCACAAATGAGAGATGCAACAATCTCTAACTTGCCGAAATCATTAATAACGTAAGCGGTATCCAAAACCACATTGTGATGACGAAGACAAGTGAGGGAAATTGGGTGCGTGTGTGGGTGCGTGTGCGGGTGCGTGTGCGAGTGCGTGTGCATGCGCCCGTTAGGCTTACACACCAAAATCTACAACAATTAACCAAGGAAGCCCCGAAGCTCTCTGTCTGCCTGCTCTCTCCTCTTTACCGGGCAGCCGGCGAGCCAGCCTGCCTACGCCCTGCTCTCGACAAGCGGGCCGTATTATTCGAGCGCAGGTATAATGCAGCTAAAGCAAGCATTAACTCCTCCCCTCTCGACCCCTCCTCCAGATCCAGGTAGCACTGCGCGTGTGACATGGGGTCCGGGGAGAGGGGGGGGGGAGGAGGAGGAGGTGGTGAGGGGAGGAGGGGGAGGAGGAGGAGGAGGAGGAGGAGGAGGAGGAGGAGGAGGGGGAGGAGGAGGAGGAGGAGGAGGAGGAGGGGGGGGAAGGGGGGGGGGGGGGGGGGGAGGAGGGGAGGGGGAGGGAGGAGGAGGAGGAGGGAGGAGGAGGAGGAGGAGGAGGAGGAGGAGGAAGAGGAGGAGGAGGAGGAAGAGGAGGAGGAGGAGGTGGAGGAGGTGGAGGAGGAAGAGGAGGAGGGAGGAGGAGGAGGGAGGAGGAGGAGGAGGAAAGGGGAGGAGGAGGAGGAATAGGAGGAGGAGGAGGAGGAGGAGGAGGAGGAGGAGGAGGAGGAGGAGGAGGAGGAGGAGGAGGAGGAGGAGGGGAAGAGTAAGGGAGAGGGGGGGTACCCTACGACCCGCTGGAACGTTCGGTTCTTTAAGCTATTTTGCACATGTCAATCCTCTTTACCATTATATGCATCTGTTTTTTAAGTTTTTATGTTCCTGTTTGGTCTTTTTTTCCGCCTTTCCAATTCCATTTTTCCTAGAATTTCCCGATTTTTCTTTTGTTTCGCCGTAGACAGATATTTCTAACGGTTAACCAACATTGTTAAAAATGCAACGTTTCCATTTCAGAATCAAGAATGAATTGTAAATAGAATGAAACCTGTCCAACACACAGCGATTCTTACCACTGGCTGAAGGGAGGGCGGAGATACGCAGGAACAAACACAGGAAATGGCGACAGAAAACGTAAAAATAGAGAGAACAAAGGAAAAATAAACATTAAGATAACACATTCAAAGATACGGAGCAGACACAGACACAAACAGACACATAGACATAGACACAGACACAGACATAGACACACACAATATCAATCAATCTATCTATCTATCTATCTATCTATCTATCTATCTATCTATCTATCTATCTATCTATCTATCTATCTATCTATATACCAGGGATGGCGTCATATATTCATTTGTATCTACAGATGCACAAAAATTGATAACTGTACTTTATTTGTACTTGAGAATTCTAACTATGTATATTTGCATTTGTATTTAAATTTGACCCTCGTATTTACTGCATTTGCTTAAAACTACGGCCAAAACATTAAAGTAATTCAACTCAGCAATTAGAAAAAAAATACTGTACAGACCATGGATATCTATAACCGGCTTGCCCGCTTCTTCTGCCGCAATGGAAAGACATAGCAATTGCAGGAAAGGTGTCTCGGCATGACTGATGTAATCTTAGTGACTTTTTTTATATAAAAAACACAATTGTATCAAGTGCAATCAGTACGTAATCTATAATATTCTGTTCTAATTTACCTCCACACCTGAAGATTAATACTATTAGTTTATTTCAAGGAACTGTTTTCTATGATATAACATCAAAACCTAAAATGCATGACTATAAGAGAGGTAGTTGATACTAGGGCCATGATTACAATTATTCTGAATCAAACATTTGTTGTTCGGAATTTATTTTCTGCAATCATACATGAGTGCCTTTATTTCTAAAATTTGAAATAATTATCTGTAATATATTGGTGTGGACAGTGATTCAAACATTTTATTATTACAAATAACTGCAAAAATCTCAATTATTTGGAAATAATCATCTCTTAATACATCAATTTGAATAGTCAGTCACATATTGAAAATCATTGATTCATTTTCCGAATCTAAGCGTAAGAGCATATACGGTCACTAATTAGTAAATAATATTCCCATAAACTTATGAATAAATGTTAAGAATTAATTAAATATCTTTAATTATCAAAAATATATTTTTGTCAAATTTACTAAATAAGATGAAGATGTTTCTCTTCAAAGTAAAGCGAAATCCACATTGGTAAGACCCAAAATATCATTGGTCTTTTAATGTATTTGACACTATGTCCATGATCAGGTCTACCTATCTCTCTACTGGAGCACAAACTCCAAGACCTGGGGATAGCAAAAAGAATATCAAGGTATTATTTAAAAAAACGGTACTTTCAACATTATGGGGATGTCACAAGAACTGTTTTCCTACACAGTATCATCACTTTTCACATAGTACACTACAGTTCACATAGTAACATACAACACATAGCGTATTTCTCTACATGATACCGGTTACGCCTCTAAGACATACCATTTTCAGCGTCCTTGTGATTTTGATAACTTCCAAAAAAAGAAAAATTACACACACACACACACACTTTGCGTTGCTCATTATACCAAGCGTTGCCGCGTAGAACCCATCCACTCCCGTTCGATTCCTCCCGCAAATATAACGCGGTGGCGTTTAACATATTGCACATCCATTAGCTGCTTCTCGTGTGATACCCCCTTTACTATGATTTCAACTGATCACAAATTCTATTCTATTCATTCCTAGCTATCATCTACCCCCATCCTCCATGCACACGAAACTCTCCTTTAATACCTGATTCAACTCCATTCATTGGCGCCGTCTGGTAAGATAAGGGGAGGTCCAGTGCGCATATAATAGTAAAACGCATAACGCAGATTTCGCTACTTACGTTACTCAAAACAATGGAAGTTGTCTCTCACCTGGAAAGAAAAAAAAAAATAAATATAAAATGAAAATAAACCATAGAATGGTGGGTAAAATGATAAATAAATATACTCAATTGTCTGGAAAAGAATATAGGTATGGCTTCATACCCAAACCTTGATTTATTTGTTGTCGTTATGTAATATACAATACTAAAATCGAAACACATTATAAAACATATTTACAAGATTCATAACATATGATCCATTCTCAACTAGTACAGCCGTTAACATGAAGAGACCTCCACTTGCTTAGTTCCAACAGAAATGTATTTAACTTCCTGTTAATGTGATCACTCATGACAGTAGCCCCTCCTACACACACTTTGAAACATTACCATTTTTGAGAGACACTAATATTGAAACAAAACTAACAGTGCAACTAACATATAGCGTCAATAGAGAATCACTTCTACTATGACATCTTTCACCTCTATTATAAAACAATAACATCTTCTCTTTCTTATCTCTCGTCTCTATCTCCAGTTTAATCATCCCCTTTTCTCTAGCGTGTTCATACGTCTGTACCAACAATTGGGTATGTCAGCCAAACCGATTTACTCCCTGATGGGACTAATAATGAAATCGGGAGAGTACGTCCGTAGGCTTGTGCGCCGATTCCGCTTCCTTCTTTCGTGTCATATGGGTACACATATTACAGGAGTAAAACAAGTAGAAAATAAAATAAATATTCACGCTAGAACGTGTATTAAACAACTTATTATAGAAAAAAACAAGTATAGAACGAACTCCAGAAAGAAAATAGGAACGAAATCACGTAAAATATAATGGGATCTTTTGATGAGAAGCCACAGCGTCAACAGGTGGATGTGTCACGTGTGTGACAAATAGAGTCAACTCACTACTGCCTCAGGATTGATGGCAGACCTCACGCACTGCACGCAAACACACAAGAGCGTAGAAAACACAATGGGCAGACTAAATTGGAGGTAATTACAGGTAAAAGAATAAAAGCTGAAAAGGGATTTATGCCGAACAGAAAGAAGAAATGAAGTTTTAAAAAATATAAAAGCTTCTTCAAGTCATTTTGATGGGTATATGTAATTTTTCATGAATTCACTAAAGTCAATAAGAATTCCCCTCAATCTGGAACAATTACATTCGAAGAATCCCGAACTTCAATCTGCCTTTTCAATCTCTCTCCCTAAAACAAATCGCCGAGCTTTCATTAGGCCCAACTTTCAATTTCCAGCCATCCCCTCATGCTCTTAACCTCATTCCTTCGGTCTCTTATGAGCTCCCCCCCCCTCTCCCTCCCAATCATCCTTTCTCCAGGAGGCCTGCACGCATCATGAGGAATTCATCAATTTCCCCTTAAAGTTCGGCTGACCTTATGGCAGCCTTCTTCGATGACGTGAGAAAGGTCTCCCCGACTCAGGCCGTGGGAATATTCGATTGAATCCCTTCAGCTTAAAGAGAGTCTTCTTCTCCGCCCTTCCCTTCGACCACTTTCCCCTTTTAGTCTTAGCCCCTGGCACGCGCTCCTCCCCTTCCTGCTCATCTCTGGCCAATCATCCTCCCTTGTTCGATCTGGCCTAAGCCCCTCCCCTATGACCTTTGACGTAATATACCATGGATCACCTGGTAGAGCCCAGGCCATTAGCATTCTCAAAATACTTATGGATACACACATGGGCGCAAGCATGGAAACACACACACACACACGTGTATACATAATTTACCATGCACGGACATAGAGGTAAGCTTCTCGATCCAGGTCGAGCTTGAAGTGCGCCGCTTGAAGTGTTAGGTGCAAAGCAATATGAATTGTCATTGTCGCTGGGGTATTTGTGACGCAAGTGAGAAAATGACAAGTTTGTGCGTGTGTGTGTGTGGGTGGGGGGGTCGATGAAGAGTCCCCAACGGAGTTTTCGGCGAGTCTGGACGCGGGGGTAAGTGTGGAGGAGGGAGGGAGGGAGGGAGAAGGGATGGGTGGGTGAGAATGGGGTAGGAGGGAAGACAAGGAACAAGGATAGAATGAGGTGAGGAGAAGGAGGAGGAGGAGGAAGAGTAGGAGGAGGAGAGAGAAATGGAGAAGGGGAAGGAGGGAGAGGGAGAAAGAGGAAGGGAAGGCGTGGCTATGGTAGCGCGGCAAACAGTGCGACACCTTCAAGGAAGGAGGTCGTCCATCGAGTCTTGAAGATGACCAGGGAAAGTTTGCGTGCTTTCCGGGCGAGGATTGTCACACTCGCTCTTCATCGCTTTCCTTCTCGCTTGAATTTAACTTGTTTTGGTCACTTTCTCTCTCTCTCTCTCTCTCTCTCTCTCTCTCTCTCTCTCTCTCTCTCTCTCTCTCTCTCTCACTCTCACTCTCACTCTCACTCTCACTCTCACTCTCACTCTCACTCTCACTCTCACTCTCACTCTCACTCTCACTCTCACCCTCACCCTCACCCTCACCCTCACCCTCACCCTCACCCTCACCCTCACCCTCACCCTCACCCTCACCCTCACCCTCACCCTCACTCTCACTCTGCCTCTTTCTTTTACTATATATATATATATATATATATATATATATATATATATGTATATATATAATTTGAAACAAAAGATATCAATTTAGTTTGTATGAGGCATTCTAAACCTTAACTTCTCTTGTTCCCAGGCAGGCCATTTTCACCCTGTTTAATCGGGCAGAAGTCCAATAAGTGGCGCTGCGGTGACCTTTGAAGCCTTTGCTACTTTCGCGCAGTGAACATACGGTGAATCGAGGAGGTTTCCTATGAGATCTATTACTTTCCATTCTGTTTCTTCCTGACAATATAAGATCTATGCCAGTACACATGCCTCTCTTTAAACAGGGACGTTGAACTCAAGGAAACTGCACAGAAGGTTATAGTGTTATTACTACGACCGTCTTCCAGCAAGAAAATCAAATAGTTTACAGGAGAACTGTGTGGCAAGCACCTTAATTTTACTGCATTTACAAGAAGTAAATAAATAAACAAATAAATAAATAACAAGTATATAAAAGGCTTAGACGCCAAGGAAAATGTCCTGTCTATCTGTACGCCTGGCGAGGCATCTAAAGACATTAGTGGGAGTGACAAAGGCGAGGGAAAAGGTAAGACAAAGCCAGTCTTCGGTCTCTTATGGGCTCATACAACACATGTCATCTGATTGGATAGTTAGAATATGATGCTTCCTATAGTCAGGGTTTATAAAACAGAAACTGGCATGAAACAATGGGATTCTCAAAAAGGGTCGGGTGTAACCAACACTCCCAAACTTTGGCCATTTTTTTTCCTTTCTCAATAAATGAAGGATCGAGCTTCAGTTTCACACACAGGCGACCGCGAAGAGACTGACTTTTTTCTCCTGGGGACATCCCCTGCGTGAGTACAGAGACATTTCCTCAGATGTGGAGTGCTATTTCAGTCCCCGGAACTACAACAATCTCCGTCCGGTTCGGCTGCAAACACAATTACGTCCGCGGACACCCTGCCTCTCTCACTCTCACAATGAAAACTTGTGTTAAACTGATCAGCGCGCACAAACTTTGCAAAGCGTCCGCCATCCAATATTCCCCGATGCGGCGCGAGGCCACGAGGATGCTATCACCAAATATTAGGTGTGGCGCTGTGAAAACACCTTTTGGGGAACGGCCGCGCGCTCATGATTACGTCTTTTGGACCGACCGAGTTTTTCATTTTCAGTCTCACTCCTAGTATAAACGACTCTTCTTTTTGTCATCATTCTTTCCCTTTTATATGTCATCAAATTTATCTATGAATTACCTACCTACCTACATTCATACACACAATCACATACGCACGCACGCGCGCGCACGCGCACACGCATATATATATATATATATATATATGTATATATATATATATATGTATATATATATATATGTATATATATATATATATATATATATATATATATATATATATATATATATATATACAGTATATAAACTACATATCGCCTTCGCCAGCGCAGTGGGGGGGGGGGCATATATTTGAAAGGGGTCTTGCCCTTGAATACAGACCAAGGTGGTGTGTTTAGCGGTTTTACGACTTATGACTTTCCGCTCGATTTGTCTAGATGGCCACGTGTTAGGTTCCTGTTTACCTACGTATACCTGTATACATAAAAAACTCCTAAACATACCAGTGCTACGGTAGGCGTTGCAGTACCCTCGTGTGTATGTGCATGTGCATGTGTATGTGTATGTGTATGTGTGTGTGTGTTTGCGTGCGTGTGCTTGTTTGTCACGCACCGGTGAAACACACACACACACACACACACACACACACACACACACACACACACACACACACACACACACACACACACACACACAAACAAATGCACACACACACACACACATACACACACACACAAACAACACAAACACACACACACAAACAACACAAACAACACACACACACACAAACAACAGACACACACACACACACACACACACACACACACACACACACACAAACAACACACACACACAAACAACACAAACAAAACACACACACACACACACACACACACACACACACACACACACACACACACACACACACACACACACCAAGGGTACTCAGACGCCTACCTTGGTACTGGTTTTGCAATCACGCCCACACCTA
>NW_028234417.1:23089472-23094472 GCF_977035675.1 Penaeus japonicus
AGAAAAAAAAAATGAGACAAAAAGAAAAAAAAAATGAGACATAAAAAAAACGATCACAATGAAAAAACAACAACAAAAGATGACAATCCCATTAATGAGACTGCGACGCTTCCTTTGATGGGGGATAAAGGAAGTGAGAACAATAATGATTTTTTACACGCTCGTATACATATATCATTAGTATATATAGTTACACAGTTCACCGTAATCGTTAGGGCTGGTATTTTCCCTTTGTTTTTGTTTTTTTGTGTGCCGTTATTATAATCTAGTAATATTACTACTATCATCACTTTGATTATATCATAGTAAGATTATATTAGTATCATGATCATTGAAGTAGTTCAGCAACATTATCACCGCCATAATCATACCTATTCTTAGAGCTGTTGACATTATCTTCATTATTGCAACTCATTATCACCATTCGTTAAAATTGCTCGCATGTTGTGAATTTAATAATGTGATGTGACATGACGTGACGTGACGTGATGTGATGTGATGTGATGTGATGTGATGTGATGTGATGTGATGTGATGTGATGTGAGTGTGTATATAACCCCCTCTTCCGAACCCATGAAATATAAAATATGGGGTCAATGCGCTACCTTTAAGCACTGCTTAACATTTTAAAATGGACTTTTCTATTTTATCTAAGTATTACACACCAGTCAGATACTAGTTATTCATAAAATCTGTTCAATCTATGGCTGACCAACATCCAAAATGATTAATAACATCCACAACACCCCCCAAAAAAGTGAAAAAATATATATGTATAAAAACGTGTATCACTGATTTAGGTGATCAAAATCTGCCACTGAAAACACACCTGGAATAATTCCCATCATCCCGGAAGTTGAATACCGCCAATAATAAGCCCCAGGGATGGCAGGCTGACGGCCAAGTGCCAGATATAAGTGAATATATTACAGTAGGAGAAAGCAAGAGCTAGAGAGAGAAAAACATATAGAGAAAGAGAGAGAGAGAGAGAGAGAGAGAGAGAGAGAGAGAGAGAGAGAGAGAGAGAGAGAGAGAGAGAGAGAGAGAGAGAGAGAGAGAGAGAGAGAGAGAGAGAGAGAGAGAGAGAGAGAGAGAGAGAGATAGGCAGGGAGACAGAGAGACAGAGAGAGCGAGAGGGGGGGAGAGGGAGAGGGAGAGATAGTGAGTGGGCGAGTGAGAGTGAGTAAGGTGAGAGAGAGAGAGAGAGAGAGAGAGAGAGAGAGAGAGAGAGAGAGAGAGAGAGAGAGAGAGAGAGAGAGAGAGAGAGAGAGAGAGAGAGAGAGAGAGAGAGAGAGAGAGAGAGAGAGAGAGAGAGAGAGAGAGAGAGAGAGAGAGAGAGAGAGAGAGAGAGAGAGAGAGCAGAGGAGAGAGAGAGAGAGAGAGAGAGAGAGAGAGAGAGAGAGAGAGAGAGAGAGAGAGAGAGAGAGAGAGAGAGAGAGAGAGAGAGAGAGAGAGAGAGAAAAGGCGAGGGAGGTAAGAGAGGGGGGTAAGGAAGGGAAGGGGAAGGGGAGGGAGAGATATATACATGTATATTAATTAAGAGAGATAGAGATCTCCATCAGACGCACACATACTAACACACACATACCCATACTAATAACAATACGAAGATTAAGAAGTATTGAGAAGAAAATGATCATAAATTAATAACAATGGTAGTAACAACATAACCTGACCTTATAATGTCACAGTATTATGTATGACTATAATATAAATAGAATAAACAAAGAAACATCCACAGACTCCGGAAGCCCCTAATTACGTCTCTTCTTTCTCTGGCTTCATTACATTCATCATAACAAAGGCCTTTCGTCGTATCTATCGCCCTTCTTCTTCTCCTTCTCCCTCCCCTTCTTTTTCTTTTCCTTTCTTTCTTCTTTTTCTTTTCTTTTTCTTTTTCTTTTTATACTTCGATTTCGACTTCTACTTCTACTCCTACTTCTACTTCTTCTTCTCGTTCTCTTTATTTTTTCTTCTTTATCTTCCTCCTTTTCCGCTCGCTTCCTCACCATGGACGCCCTGCCCCCGCCGTGCCGGTTGACCTTGAAGTGCAGGTCCTAGGGAAGCGCGACACGGGAGGCCTTAATGAGGTGTTTTCGTGGCCTTCAGAAATTTAAAATGAAAAGAAAAAAATGTTTAAAATGGACGCCTCTTCCTCCTCCTCCTCTTCTGTATGGGGGAGACGAGGGCGAGGAGGACAGCGGACTTCATTAATTCCCAAGATTGTAAACAAAGCAACCCCACCCCACAAGTCTGAATAACCTGACAGCGTCAACAATGCAATGGCAAAAGCAACGGCAAAACAGCAAGGCAAGGCAGGAGCAATAACGCAATTACCTATCTTGACCCGAGAAAGACCTGAACGGAGGCTAATTTAGGAGTATATTCCATAAATAAGTCTTCACAATAAGGGGATTTCCGGTCCCTTTCACTATCAAGTGTCCCGCAACATTTAACGGTATACACACACACGTTCTCATATATGTATGGATGGCCTTCGTTGCCTTCTATTTCCCCTTTCCCTGTCCTTCCCACGCATCTCTCCCCTAACCTATCCTTCCTCCTCTCCTCATTTCCTTCCTATCCACCCCTCCCATTCCTTCCTTCCTACCCTCTCCTCATTCCTCTCCTATCCCCCCCTTCCCTCTCCTCATTTGCCTTCTATCTGATCCCATCCCCTCTCCTTCCTTCCTGCCTTCCTCTCTTCCTCTCTCCTCCCCACCTAATGAACCTTACAGCGCAGGTCGCACCTCGACAGCTCGCATGACAAACGCGTTCTGGGACATTATATAGATTACGAGATAAAGTCATGGAACATCACTATCACTTATCCGTCTTCTTCTTTTTCCTCTTACTCTGATTCCTTGCCTAATACTCCGTTCGCGCATGATCCACATACTTCTTCTCCGCATCTCTCTCCTACAGTGGCTACTCTTCATCGACTGTCCTTTTCCACGTCTCCTCCAACCCCCCTCCCCCTAACACCCCTTCCACCCCCCACCTCATCCTTTCCCGGCATGACACAATCCCCGAAAACAGGTTCGTGGTCATGAGAGGAGTGCAGTCCCCACTCCCCCCCACAACCCCCGCGTCTCACCCATGCCCAAACCGCCCTCTCTCGGCTTCCCTCCTTGTGTGGGCATTTCTTTCTTTCTCACTCCCTATTTCTTTCTTATTTTCTTTCTTTCTTTCTTTCTTTCTTTCTTTCTTTCTTTCTTTCTTTCTTTCCTTTTCTCTCTCTCCCTCTCCCTATAACTTACCTCATCTCTTCGCTCGCCCCCTCCCCCTCCCCTTCCCCACGCCTGTAAGCCTCTAATCCCAGCGTAGTTTACTTCGTCTAAGATCAAGTCAGAGCAAGTTAGAGCAAGTTCTCGTCAACTTGCTATTGACAGAAGGCTGATAGTTCGGCCAGGCGATTGAGTAAAGGGCTTGCGGGTAGAAATGGCCGGCGGCCGGGATGGAGTTGGTTTGTGAGGGCGCGACCGTAGGTGTGCGTGTATGTGGATGTGTGGATGTGAATGTCGGTGTATATGTGTTTTATGTATGTCTCTCTGTGAGTGTACGCATGTGTGTATATGTGTGTGTACATGTGTGTGTATGTGTGTGTATGTGTGTGTATGTGTGTGTGTGTGTGTGTGTGTGTGTGTGTGTGTGTGTGTGTGTGTGTGTGTGTGTGTGTGTGTGTGTGTGTGTGTGTGTGTGTGTGTGTGCGCGCGTGTGTGTGTGTGCGTGCGTGCGTGCGTGCGTGCGTGCGTGTATGTGTGTATGTGTATGTGTGTATATGTGTATATGTATATATGTATATAGGTATATATGTATATATGTGTATGGGTGTTTTGTGTCTGTATTCATATGTTCGTTTGGAGGTGTATGCCAGAGAGAAAAGGAAAGTGAGTCAGATTTAAAGCTAGGGAGATTCCAGGATTTGTATGTACTCATTTCTCCCTTTTAACTATAATCTTCATTCTCAATGTTATGCGTTGCGAGGACAGACGTTTCAACCAAATGTTTAATAACACATGCAAGCAGCTGATCTTTGCTAAAGCAATTAAGGACCAATGGAGACAAAAAGCTGAGACGGAAGAGGAAGAGGAAGGGGAAGAGGAGGAGAATGAGAATGAGGGTGAGGAAGAAGAAGAAGAAGAGGAGGAGGAGGAGGAGAAAAAGTAAGAGCAGGAGGTCGAGAAGGCGAAAGTTAAGGACCTGCAGTTCAGCAGACGAAAGCGCATCAGACTCTACTGCTTGCTCCCTCCGTCACTACCCACTCCTTGATGGCTCAGCCAAGCCTCAGCATCCTCCCTAACCCCCACTCTTCGCTCGACCTTTTGTAAAGCAATTCCCTTCATATCTAATCCCGTAACTCTCCAGCACCGAGCAACACCTTGACTTGCGCATCCTACCGCGCGCGTTATCTTGGCGAGGAGATAAAACGCCCTTCCTGTCCTCAAGATCGTGTGTCGCGCTCTCCTTACCACCCCCTCTCCCTTTCATCCTTTCTCCATATTTCTTCTTTTCACCTTCACTCCATTCCCTCTCCTTCCCCTTCTCTTTCCCGTCTCTTCCCTCCCCCTTTCCCTTCCCTTCCCTTCCCTTCCCTTCCCTTCCCTTCCCTCCCCTTTCCTTTCTTCCACTCCCCCGTCCCCTCTTCCCAATTATCTTGCGTCTGCCTGACACCAACAAATCTCCCTTCTCCGTAAGCGCCCAGGAGAAGAGGGAAACGTGCCGTTGCACACCAGAGCAACAGACGAAGCGGACGGCGGATAAATAAATCGACAAATTGTGGAAAAGAATCACGTCCACTCCCGGCCCATCTCCCGCCTGCCCCTTTCAACTCTCTCATCCCTACACCACCTTGACGACGCCGCTTCCTCACCCGCCCCTCCCCAAAACACCCAGGCAACCGGTGCCGAGCCAAACTTGAGGGCGGCGTCGGACGCTCGCTATCGCAAATTCAGGCTAGGTCACCAAGGTCATCCTCGAGGAGGTCTCTAACAGAGCCG
>NW_028234417.1:23101972-23109472 GCF_977035675.1 Penaeus japonicus
AATAACAATAACAATAATAATAACAAAAACAACAATAATAATAGAAATAATAATAACAATAATAATATGAAGAAGAATAAGAATAACAATAATAATAATAACAACAACAATAATAATAATAATGATAATAATAATAATAATAATAATAATAATAATAATAATAATATAAAGACGATTAAGAATAATAACATTACCAATAATAATAACACTAACCACAATAACAATAATGATAATAACAACAATAACAACAACAATAATATTAACAACAACAACAACAACAACAATAGCAATAGAAATAATAATAACAATAATAATATGAAGAAAAATAAGAATAAGAATAATAACAATAACAATAATAATAATAATAATAATAATAATAATAATAATAATAATATAAAGACGAATAAGAATAAGAATAATAACAATAACAATAACAATAATAATAACCCTAACAACAACAATAATACTAATAACAACAACAGCCAATAATAATAAACAAAGAAGCCAGTGTCGCCTTTTATTCAACCAATGCACTAGAACCGCACGAAATAATCCTGACACGTGACACAGTTCAACATCCAAAGAGAATTGGGTCACGTCATGTTTCTTCATTGACCACATCTGTCATTAAAGTATCCTATTCCACTTTGTCACAAGGGGGTTGGTGAAGGAGGAGGAGGAGGAGGAGGAGGAGGAGGAGGAGGAGGAGGAGGAGGAGGAGGAGGAGGAGGAGGAAGAGGAGGAGGATTCATTTCCTTCCGAGGAAATGTTGATCATCTTATACTTATTAGTGTTGATGTTGTTGCAGTGAGTGTTGTGATCCTCTCGTTCTTATTGTTGATGATATTGGCATTGTATTTTGTTTTTGTTTTTGTTTTTGTTGATATTATTGTTATTATCATCATTATCACAATTATCATTCCTATTATCATTACTATCATTATCATTATTATGATTCTGAATATCATCATTATCATTATTGGAATTATTATAATTATGATTATTATTATCATTATTATTATCATAGTCATCTTCATCACCATCACCATCATTCCTTTTGTCTTTGCTTAATCTAATGATAATAATCAAGGACATGATCACCTTTCTTACTTCCCTCACCATCGCGACTAATAATACAAACAGACGGAAAAAACGAAAACCTTGAACAAATGAAATTCAAACAAACACCTCACAGTAGAAGCAGCCAAAGCACACATGCACGCAGACAGAGGCAGAGTGCCAATCAGGCACAAAAAATATCAGGACTGCAACATGCACAGGAATGCAATTACCGGCAGATATTACGTCAAGATGATGATGATGATGATGATGATGATGATGATGATGGTGATAATGATGATGGTGGTAATGATGCTGATAATCAGGAGGACTAGGAAGAGAATGAATATGATGATAATGATGACGTTGATGGCAAATGATGATGATGATGATAAAAAAAATAATAATAATTTTAAAAATGATAATAATTGTCATGACCGCAACAAGCACTGACATGCAATTTCTGGCAAATATTATGTCAAGATCAAGATGATGATAAGAGCAATAATAGTTATCATTATTATCATCATCATAATATAATGCATGTAATTTAAACAGCAGCAATAATGACAATAGCTACTGCAATAGGTAAAACAATATTTAAAAAAATATCAGAGAAACGAAAATAAATATCATCCTTACAACAATCAAAACAAACGCAAGCATATCACAAACACAAATGATAAAACCCCCACCAATACATTAAACACAGGAGGCTAGACAACAAGCGACCAGTATAACATTTCCTCCTTTATGTTGCAATCATAAAATAGCAAATTCCCATTCCCGAGAGCCTGGATTTTGAATGACTACCTTGTCATGGCCACTTTGCAGAAAGCCTATAGGCCCCAACAGTAAAAAGATATATTCGGATATATCGAGTGCAGTTTGGTCAATATTAAAAGACTATGTAGCGAAAACCCAAACTGTTTTACAGGTTAAATGACAGGGTATAGATTACGGAAAAAATGCATATCTCATTTCCTTTAAAAAAAAATCAATAAATCAATGTTCTGGTGGCAACATCAACGTAATAAAATACTAACTACTAAGACAGAGACTCGATGCAGAAATAGCCAAGCACGTAAGAAAATCGATTTGTACTTTCTTGGAAGAAAAAAAGGCACTTCCCCCACCAGCCCCCACCAGCCCCGCCCTGCCCGCACACACACGAAACAAAGCGCTCCCGCACGCACACTCTGTTCATTCATCTCCACGGCCGGGGGGGGGGGGGGGAGATGGGAGTGGGGAGAGGAGAAAGGGAGAGAGTGGAGGAGACAGGCAGGGGGAAGGAGGAGAGGGGGCAGGAGGAATGGGGAGAGGGAAGAGGAGCCAGAGTGGAAGGGGGAAGTAGCCAGTGTGCCAGACATACCTTGGCACTCTCGCGATGCCCCCCCCCCCATTCTAATTCAGATGCGGCCAGGGTGAGGACCTTCTTCGTCTTCCTTCGTCACGCCGAGGGGCTCACTTGACCTTCGCATTACCTGGGTATGCTGCTGAACTAAGGGTGGTGACCATACTAACTAACGCATTATCTTTTTTTGTTATATATTTCAGTTGATTTTCCTGAGCCTTTTAATTCTTGATAAATTTAATTTGCAAACCTGTCGAAGAAAATATTGATGCCTTAACCCTGACCATGCAAAGGTCGCTCACTCGACGCGCGCGCGGCCGGACCTTGAACGTAGCTTCGGCTCATGTTGTGCAGTGACAGCGTCAGTCCCGACCGACGAGGAGCCCATTATGGACGCCTAAATTCGATCACGTATTTCTGACAGATCAGCTATGATGACGCGACCTTTCCGCGGCCGCCAATGACGTCAGGAGCTGAGAACGTCAGAAGTCGTTGCGCCTTGACCTTGCCTGAAGAATGAGAGTTCCGGGTGCCTCGACATTCAGCTCACGGCGGGAGTCGAGACGTGTCCTCCTCCTCCTCTTCGTCCCTAATCCATGACGCAACAAGCAAAGAGGCAATGGTGACATCTGTGACGTGTGAGGCACGGGGGAGAGTGACGCTGCTCGTGTCTACGTCGCTGAACTGACCTTTGAACATCCATGTCCTCCTTGCATATCATTTCTCGTTTCCTCCCTCCTCCTCCTCCTCCTATCTCCTCTCGTCCTCTTTGCCTATTTATCACTCAAGAGAGTGATTCAGCGGTTTCCATGTCACGATATTCTAATGCGTGCTCAAGCACTCACTCAGGCACGCTTTAAAGGGCTCATGTATAATTGTTATACGGCGTGATCTTTTCTTCTACAACAGTTTCTCTTCTCTTTATTTCTTTTCTTCCTTCTTAGCACTTATTCCCTTCCGCCTTACTCCTCTTTCCCTCCTTTCCTCTTACTCATTCCTTCATTTCTGCCCCATTCTCCCGCTCCCATTCATCATTTTTTCTAATCTTTCTCTCTCTCTCTCACCCCCCCTCTCCCACGCACCAAAAGCACACCCGTGGTCCCTCCCTCATGAAATAACAAAGATAGCCCCTGCCCATTAAAAACACATCCCGGCCTCATTCCCCACTGAAGATGCATCCTAGCCTCCTTCCCCACTTAAGGCACATCCTCTAGCCCCTCTCCCTATCAAAAATACAACTATGTCCTTTACCCCATTAAAAACATACTTGTGGTCTTCCATTCCCACTAAAGATATCACAACTAAAAACACAACCCTAGCCCCCCTTCCCCAACTGAAAACACACCCTAACTTCCATCCGTCACTAAAAAACAGCCTTAAGTCGCCCTCAGCAAATTTACATGAGCCGACGCTAGCCAGGCGTCACAAGCAGAGCGCGGTGTGTGCTCACACGGCGCGGTGATCTGCACGAGTGCGCCGCGGAGTGAAGCACTTCGGGTGTGGATTTAGCGCGAGCGCGATTTTTTACCAGATTCTGGAATGTGGAATTGTAAGAATGATGATAACATAGGGCATTTTTGTAAGGATTCGTACCCTCTTTGGAAGTGCTTTTAGGGTGGTTTGTGTCCCACCTCCTTCCCAGTGATATTGCTGCCTGAACTTAACCGTTTCAATCTTAGTTTATTAGTACCCCAATCACTGTTTTCCCTAATGTCTCTGTCACTGAATGCACTCATTTCTATAACTCTCACTTTCTTTCTGCCCTCCTCCCTGTATTTATTCATTAATTCACTACCCTCCCTCCTTCAGATACTTTCTCTCTTTGCTTCTCCCTTCTTTCTCTCCTTACCCCCACTCTCTGTCTCTATCTCTCTCTCTCTTTCTTCCTCCTTCTCCTGAAGCAATATAATTACGATTAAAAGACCAGGTATTGGGCATTCTGCAGAACCACCTGAGCTCCACCCCATCTTAAGTCACGCCATTCTAACCAGCATTTACCCCCCCCCCCTCCCCTCCCTAGGGCTTGAAATGAAAGATCGTGACTCAAGGCGCTCACCCTCACCTCCTCACTCTCGGTCACTCCACAAGACACCACTACACGGCTGGTAGCCCCTCCCCCAGGGGACGGTTCCCCTCCCAGCAAAGTCGCTCTGGGATGCCCTCGCCCCAGCCTCTAACAAGATTACTTCGCATGCTCGATCTTCAACCATGACCTAGGTGGTGGCGCGAACTTGATGTCGATTTCGAACTTGATTTCGCCCATGCAAACAAAACGCCATGTAATATATATTACCCCAATTTATTGTTACCGCATGACAAACCACATTCAGGTATAGAGTTTCTTTTCATCCCCCGCCATCAACACACTTATGACACTCTCTCTCCTCCAGCCACCTCTCGTATTCTCTTTCCCCTTATCTTACTTTCAGTCCCTCCGTCTGTTTCTCTCTTCCTCTCCATATTATCCCTTCTTTCTCTCATTCCCCCTCTCCTACATCTCCCTCTTCCCTCTCTCCATTTTCTCCTCTCTTACTCCTCTTTCCCCCTTCTCACCGACCTCGGAATCCGATCTGCCCAAGTTTGTCTCTGTTTCAACCCTCCCTCCCCGAGTTCCCTTAGATCAGCTGATTAGCTCTGATCTCCTCTGTCTTCCTTGGGTCACGTGCTTTGACGTAGGCAAGCGAGGGGCGCTTCTTGTAGTGTGGAAGTGGTGTCGCATTACTTGTGTATTTCAGTTTGAGCGTTCGTGTGAGCGTGGTTGTGAATGTGAATGTGAATGTGAATGTGAATGCATTGTACATGCGTGCGTATGTATATACATTTACTATCGGATGTCCCCAAAGTGTATTTTTGGGTGGAAAACTATGCGCAAAAAAAACTTCAATACAATATAAAACAAGAATGACAATAACAGTAACGACAGCAATAATGGATTGTAGTTTTGGTTTGAAAACAGTCTGAAAAGAGGAAAAAAATATAATACACGCTGTACGAGTCGGTATTTTCAACAGCATGATGTTGTACATAAACTGGCATACATTAACATAGTGATGATGATGATGACCGCCACTATCACCATCATCACCGCCATCCTTGCAAATCGCTCATACCATGGCAACAAACCCCCTCAAAAGGATCATGCACCGCAACCTCCGCCATCGACTCTGCGTCACCCGGGTTTTAATTGCATGTGACTCTTTATCCAGCCACTGTCACTCGAGGGATAAGAGACGTCGGCTTCCTTCGTCCGGGCTGGGCTGGCTCGCGTCCGCCTCGGAATCCTACCCCGGTCTCCCCCTCCTCTCGTCTCGTCAATTGTTTTCGATTTCGCTTTCTCTCTCTCTCTCTCTCTCTCTCTCTCTCTCTCTCTCTCTCTCTCTCTCTCTCTCTCTCTCTCTCTCTCTCTCTCTCTCTCTCTCTCTCTCTCTCTCTCTCTCTCTCTCTCTCTCTCTCTCTCTCTCTGTTTCTGTCTTTGTCTTTGTCTCTGTCTCTGTCTTGGTCTCTGTCTCTATCTCTCTCTCGTCATTTCCTTGTCCCTAAAAGGACAAATAAGGAATATAAATAATGAGATCTGTATCTAAAGTAGAAAATAGAAATAAAAATGAAGACAGGTTAACACGTAACATAAAGAAATGGAAAGGAAACAGGGGGGGGGATAGAAACAAACAAAAAAAAAACATATACCTAAGAACAAGAAAATAACAAAAAGGAGAGAGAGAGAGCGCGATCGACAGAGCAAAGGGAGAGACGAAGCAAAATGAGAGAAAGAGTAAACGGAGAAGACGGAGAGATCGTCGACAACGGCAAAGAGGCGAGAAGAGAACATGCATGCATTCTAACGGGCATTCCAAGTGGATCTCTCTACCTGTTCTTGGGCGCAGGCCAGGGGAAAAAAGGCGCAAAACTCCGTTACGGATGACCTCAAAAGCCTCGTCTCCGCGGAAGCATCTCATTAAAACGCGCACAAGGAAATACAAGTAATGGAATCGCATGCACATCATCCAATGGCGCAGCTGAAGTGCAAGAAATATGATTCCAATAACAAGAAAAATACGAGAAGATAAGACTAATATATTATTAAAAAATGCACCGCAAAATAAAAATTAAAATGCGGGTTACCATTCAATTAACATCATCCGAAGTGAGGTTAACAATCAAAATACACACACACACACACACACACACACACACACACACACACACACACACACACATATATATATATATCATACCAACCCCTTAATAACCGCAAACAGGATAGACAAAAGCTCAATCAAACCCCCAAACACTCCGCCCAAACCGCCTGCCCCAAATAACAGCATCGCGGGGCAGACTCAAAAGCCCCACGCGAGAACGAAGGTCCGAGCAGCAGGTGCGGCAGCCGAGAGAGAGAGAGAGAGAGAGAGAGAGAGAGGGGGGGGCGGTGCATTCGGCCATGACCGGGAAACAGTTGATGCCTGAGGCTGTGTGTGTGTGTGTGTGTGTGTGTGTGTGTGTGTGTGTGTGTGTGTGTGTGTGTGTGTGTGTGTGTGTGTGTGTGTGTGTGAGCGCGCGCGCGCAGACTGGCGCCCGGTTTATAGTTGGATCTGGCACCGCCGACGCGAGTGTATCACTTTCTACTTGTTTGTGTTTTTACTTATTCGATTGTTGATCATTAGCATTATATCAGACTTATTGCCATTATCACTTATCATTATGTTGCTGTTGTCAGTGTCTATATCATCACCATCATCCCCTTTACCATTAATATTATAATTTGTATTTTCATCTTCATCATTATTATCAACATTATTATTATTTTCTTATTTCGTGTTCGTTCATAGATTTCGTCATAGTTTTACTAAGCAATTTCCTTTTTTTTTTAACCGGATGAATTAATATTTTGATTTTTGTATTAAAGGTCTGCTGACTGTCGAAGTTTTACGGCCATTAGCAACAAAACTCATTAGTTCTTACATGCTCTTTGTGCGATCAAAGAATATGAATAGCGGTCGTGCAACATATCATTAAAACGCGACGACACCCTCTCTGTCTGTCTCTCTCTCTCTTTCTCACTCACTCACTCACTCTCTCTATCTCCCTCACTT
>NW_028234417.1:23121972-23142900 GCF_977035675.1 Penaeus japonicus
TCTTCTTTCTTCCTTATGATTCTACTTTCGCACTCTTCTATTCTTATCAATAATTTCTTACTATCTCTAGTTTCTTTTATCACGCTATTTTCTTCCTCTGCTTTCTTCTAATTTCTCTTTCTGCACCTTAATTTTCCTTATTTCTCACTCGGTTTATTTCATATATATATATCTTCCTTTCTAAATACCATACACTTATCTCTTATCTCTTCTTATCATCTATATTCCCCTTTTTTCCACTCACCGCTACTTAAATATTCACAAGGGTCAAAATGCTTGAGAATGCGCCGCGTTTTCTATGCGGTCTAATCATCCATTTTCTTTGGGCATGGTGATTTCAAATTATTATAAAAAGAGCTTCTACCTTCCTTTTGATGAAGAAAAAAAAAATACTCGTCAACTTTAGCCAAAGACAAATTACCAAACATACGAAAAAAATAAATGATAAAAAAAAACGCGTCATGGCAAAGCTACATTACATCACTCCCATCATGTCATCAACATGATCTATAGCTCTCCCCCCCCCCTATATTCTTCACTGATCTATTTCAGTCATCAATCGACACGTCTCCCACGTCACTCGCCACAACGTCACCACAATCCGTAGCAAGAAACGTCATCGCAACCCGATCAACTCACTGTGCATGTTCATGGCAATCATCTTGTCCTTCATCAGGTTGAGAGAGAAAAAGAGGGAGAGGGACAGAGAGACGCTGAAGGAAGGGGAGAGGGAAAGGGAGAGGGAAAGAGAAAGGGAAAGGGAAAGGGAAAGGGAAAGGGAAAGGGAAAGGGAAAGGGAAAGGGAAAGGGAAAGGGAAAGGGAAAGGGAAAGGGAAAGGGAAAGGGAAAAGGAAAGGGAGAGGGAGACAGAGAGAGATTGATGGAGGGAAGGAGGGAAGGAGGGAGGGAGGGAGGGAGGGAGGGAGGGAGGGAGGGAGGGAGGGAGGGAGGGAAGGAGGGAAAGAGGGAGGGAGGGAGCGAGAGATGGATAGAAGAAATGGGAGAGGGAAAGAGGAGGAGAGAGAAGGATGGATAGAAGGAAGGGGAGGTGGAGGTGGAGAGGGAGAGAGGGGTAGTGAAAGAGAAAGAGAAAGAGAGACACAGGGAGAGATAGAAAAAATAGCTCCCTCGGCTTTAGTCGAGCTCGCGAAACGGAAATCACCACTACGTCACCGTCACATTAGCAGAAAGATTGAACGGGAAAGCTTATACCGCCACACAGTAAAACGAGACCTCCTTTTGCACTAAAAACTCCCTTTGCGTCAAAAAGCGAACGAGATATCCCCCCGACTACCACAATCACCATCACCCTACCTACTAACCGAATCACCGACGCAAGCAAACGTAACTTATAAAAAACGCCGACCTTGTGTTTTCACATAACTTCAGGCCAACCTAACAATGGAAATTCTATGGAAGTGATTTAAAAAATATTGGCAGGCATGTGTAACCCAAAGTGCCTCGGATGGTGAGAAGGAGAGGCAGAAAGAGAAGGAGGGAGGGAGGGAGGGAGGGAGGGAGGGAGGGAGGGAGGGAGAGATAGAGATAGATAGGAAGAGAGGGAGGGAGGGAGAGATAGAGATAGATAGGAAGAAAGGGAGGGAGGGAGAGATAGAGATAGAGATAGATAGGAAGAGAGGGAGGGAGGGAGGGAGGGAGAGATAGAGATAGATAGGAAGAGAGGGAGAGAGGGAGAGAGAGACAGATAGGAAGAGAGGGAGGGAGGGAGGGAGGGAGGGAGAGATAGAGATAGATATATAGAAATAGAGATAGAGAGATAGAGAGATACAGAGATAGAGAGAGAGAGAGAGAGAGAGAGAGAGAGAGAGAGAGAGAGAGAGAGAGAGAGAGAGAGAGAGAGAGAGAGAGAGAGAGAGAGAGAGAGAGAGAGAGAGAGAGAGAGAGAGAGAGAGAGAGAGAGAGAGAGAGAGAGAGAGAGAGAGAGAGAGAGAGAGAGAGAGAGAGAGAGAGAGAGAGGACAGAAATAGGTTTACATGAATAAATAACTAAGCTGGTGGATAAAAGGATTGGCAGGTCCATGCGTCTATGAATACATTTCCATTTACGTACATTCACCTTCTTACCTCTGTCTGGGTCAAACATTTTATTGCGAGTTAAGCCAATACTAGAGTCAGTAAAAAAAAAAAAAAAAGGTAAGCAAGCAAACACATTCTCATATATACAGAATTCTAGATGCTACATCATCACCAGATACGTCTCATCTGATCACCATACATCCTCTCCCGTGCCTCGTCACAATCGCAACACCATATCACCAGCTACGCCTTCGCTTTACTTGACCCGCCCGTCGCCCGGCACCATTACAAGCATCACTAATATCACCGACGGAGGAAAAGGTGATCTTGCCTCTCCCCAAATACGTAACGCGACACGTTCCGTTGACCTAAGTTGAACAACGACAACCGCACGAAAACACCGCCACCGAATTGACCACGCGAAAAGAAAGACACAACGAACCCAACAAGAACAATGATGAACGCCTGGTAAAAAAAAATCGCCAACTCCGCAAGGATATGTCTAACCGCCCAAGAACACCGCTAACTGCACAAGAACACTGCTAACCGTGCAAGAACTCCGCTAACCGCACACTAACCGCAAGACGCAGAGAAGGGCCAGAGCACGAGAGAGGGAGCCGCGGCACTCTCCCCCACCGTGCCCGACGATACACTGAGGCACCTACCGGGCCGGCAGCTCTTAGTCCCAGTGCCTGGCCGTGCCTCTCTCACCCCCACCCCCGGCTGTTTCTCTCTCTCTCTCTCTCTCTCTCTCTCTCTCTCTCTCTCTCTCTCTCTCTCTCTCTCTCTTATTCCTACTTCTAACCTTCTCTCATCCTATCACTTCCTTTTTTCCTATCAGTCTTTCCTACTTCATTCGTTTCAACCCTTTTTCTTCATTTTCGTCTCTCTCTCTTTCTCTTTCTCTTTCTCTTTCTCTTTCTCTTTCTCTTTCTCTCTCTCTCTCTCTTTCTCTCTCTCTCTCTCTCTCTCTCTCTCTCTCTCTCTCTCTCTCTCTCTCTCTCTCTCTCTCTCTCTCTCTCTCTCTCTCTTATTCCTACTTCTAACCTTCTCTCATCCTATCACTTCCTTTTTTCCTATCAGTCTTTCCTACTTCATTCGTTTCAACCCTTTTTCTTCATTTTCGTCTCTCTCTCTTTCTCTTTCTCTTTCTCTTTCTCTTTCTCTTTCTCTTTCTCTCTCTCTTTCTCTCTCTCTCTCTCTCTCTCTCTCTCTCTCTCTCTCTCTCTCTCTCTCTCTCTCTCTCTCTCTCTCTTATTCCTACTTCTAACCTTCTCTCATCCTATCACTTCCTTTTTTCCTATCAGTCTTTCCTACTTCATTCGTTTCAACCCTTTTTCTTCATTTTCGTCTCTCTCTCTCTCTCTCTCTCTCTCTCTCTCTCTCTCTCTCTCTCTCTCTCTCTCTCTCTCTCTCTCTCTCTCTCTCCCCCCCCATGAAAGCTAAAGGACATCCAAAGTGTTACCCAGGGAGTCCCGTCACGTAGAAATACAAAACGGGTCACCGGCTATGGATGGAGGAAGGACACGGGAAGAGATAAACAGCAGGGTGCACAACCATACAACAGGCGATTAAATAAATATGTAGGAACAGACGACAAGGTGAGGAGACGAAAAGGGAGGACGGAGGCGCTTGCACAGAACGAAAGGGAGATAAGCATCGAGATCAACGCCGTAGGGACTAAAAGACGAGCAAGACAAAAGGAAGAAAGTGCATGTTGGAGACGCGAAAATACAAAAAAAAGAGTGATTGAGAATAAGGTGCAAAGAGGAAGGGATGGATGGAGTGAGGGAGAGAAAGGGGGGAAGGGGACGTTCGACTGGATGCCGCCGAAAACGATCCTGCCAAATTCCGCCTTAGCACATGTGGTCACATACATACGCACAGACACACAGACTTACACACACACACACACACACACACATACACACACATATACATACGTACATAAATATCTATAAACATAAACATCCACACACAGCTCTCACACACGCAGAACATATACATAATCACACCCAATAACACACATAATTACACATATGAACGCAATCACACAGATGTAATGAGGTTATCTGAATACCATAGAATCCATTTTGCTTCGCCATTAAGGTATCCATGCGAAATGATATTCGCCGGGTCTTCTGGTAATTGGGTCTTCCGTCATTTAACACTTTCTTCCCTTTTTCATTCCCTCCATCTCTCCCTCTATCCCTCCTCCTTTTCCGTTTCTACCATCAGTTCTCCCCCCTCTCTTCATTTCCTTTCTCTCCATCTTCTTTCTCTATTTTCTTTTTCTTCTCTCTTCCTCTCACTCTACATTCCCCTTCCCCTGCATTCTCTCCCTCTAATTTTCTCCCTCCATTCTCCCTTTCTCCGTCTCCTTCTGCTCCCTCTCTTTCTCTTTCTCTCTCTCTCCTTCCCGCCCTCTTCCTCTTCCTCTTCCTTTCCCTTTTTTCTCTTTCTTTCCCCCCCTCTCTCTCTCTCTCTCTCTCTCTCTCTCTCGCTCACTCACTGCCCCTCCCCTTCCCGCCCTCTCTTCCTCTTTTTCTTCTTCTCCCTCTCCTTCTCCCCTTCTCTCCTTCATACTTCCCCTCCAACACCTGGCCACTATGGTCCTTGGAACGACATGTCCATCACACGAGCAGTTCATCCGGCGTCCTGCTCACCCTTCGTGAAATTCCCACTTCACAGGCACTCTCTCTCCCGCCCTCATTCTCCCTTTTTTCTCATCACCCTTACCAACTGTCTCACCCTTTAGCTCATTTGAACTCTTACATTCCCTGTACCTTCACAGACAAGGCTATAACTACAGTGCAATCGTCGTGTACGTTCACTGTCTTTTATCTTAACCACCATTCCTCACCTTTATGATCTCATTTCAACTCACTAACTCCCTCCGCCCTTCCACACTCCCCTCATAACCTCCCGTCGCCCTTCCACCCCACCCTCATAACTTGCTTTCCCCCTTCTACCCCCCCACCTCTCACAACCTCGTCACCCTTCCACTCCCACTCCATCCCTCACAATCTTCCTTCGCCCTTGCCAACCATCTGCCAAATTATCCTGCTTCCAACCCATCATTTCCCCGTCGTCATAACCATTGTATTGGATCGTCATCATTCCGGTAGGTAATTCGTGCGACGATCCGGCCGCAGTCGCTTCTTCGCTCGTCACTCAACCCGACGACGTGACAGTCATTTGACCTTTACGACCTCGTCTCAAAACCCCAGCAACCCACTCCCTACGATCTTCTCTCAGCAATGCAACCCTCTTGACTCCAACCCACTCAGATTGTCAGGTAACACTTTTGTCGTCGTCGTCGTCATCCCAGTCTGTCTCTGTCTCTGTTTCTGCTTCTGTCGTTCGTTCGCTGTCTCTTGTTTCTCATGGTTGTCCAGTAACTTTTTCTTACTCGAAGTGCTCTTGCTTTTCCTCCGATGAAAAAAATGATCTTACCTTCGTTGCGACTTGACCCTAAACAGACTCTGCTTCCTTTTAAATGTGACCCAAGCAGACTCTGCTTCCTTTCAAATGTGACCCCTAAGATGACTGCTTCCCTTCAAATGTGACCCCAACAAAACTCGATCCTCTTTACAGATGTGACTGTGAGTTAAAACCTTCTCTCCCTGCGGAGATTTAACGCCAAAGCATCGTTTCCGTGCAGATGCGACCCCCAATCTGGCCTGACCCCACTCCGAATGACCCCCTGCCGTGTTCCCTTTCAAATGCAGTTATGGAAACGCCGCAGTTTACGACATTGGACGGCCCCAGCCATGAAAAATCCAGCCAGCTGAAGCACAGTCGACATAACTTCGTGCTATCGAGAGATTACTTCCTCCTCTTCCTCTTCCTCTCCCTCCTCCTCCTCCCCTTTACTCTCGTGATATGCGATTCTCATATCCACATTTTCCAAAGAGGTAGCAACCAAAAATATCTCCTGAATTTCGTCCCTCCTCCTTCTCCCTATTTCGCCTCCTTCCTTCATCCTTTTTTCCTTCGTTATCCATTTACTTTTCTTCCCTCCACTCATCGTTTCCCTATTCATCAAGTCAATCCCTTATCCAAACCCATCCATCCATCCTTCGGGTCTCAAACCTCCCTTCATTTCGCTGACCTCAGTCCTCGTTCCTTGATCCATCCAGCCTTCACTCCGCCCCTCCTTCGTCCTTCTTTGCTTCCGTTTCTACGATCCATCGCACCGTCTCTGAGCCGCGTCCTCCGAGGCTTGCGCCCCCACCCTCTTCGGCCGCCTCCCTCCTTCCTTCTTCGCCACCATCGAGAGAGTGACCCGGCAACACCAGTCGAGCAAGAACAGTAGCTCGAATACTTCGCTGCCGCCGCCTCCTGCTCTCGGAGATTCTTAGCGTCCTACTCTGTTTCTTCCAGTCGTCTCTTCTACCGACCTGACAATCACACACAACAAGCAGAACCACAAACTCAAACACATACACCCATACCCATACTCATAAACAAACACACACATATACACACAGCCGCAGCCGCCAATGACTGCCAAGGTTAAAAATATGACCCGAGATTATTGATGACTCAAGAAATCTCTGCCAAAATTCACCAAACCCGAAGGCAGCGTGGCCAATCCTCCTTGCTAAACATACTTCATACACACTCAGACACACCCGTGACGTCACGCACTCGAGGCCGGGCTCTCTCGTTCCCGTGGCAACCTAAACCTCACGGCTCTTGAACCTATGGATTAATTCATTAAATCATCTGAAGGTAATCATTTTTATGTAAATATATAATCCCCGCAGGAGACAAGCGCGAAAAGTATACTTGTAACGAAAAAACAATACAGCGGGTAGTTAAATATCCCGACTATACCTTTTGTTAAAAGAAATATATATAAATAAATAAAGAGAGTTGAGAAGAAACACTTCCTTTGTCTCAGGAACTTAAAACACATAACGCAGACTAAAAATGAATGAACACCTGATACCTGTTCTATCGAGTAGAGTGAATCAGCTGTTTAGGTGCCAAAGAGTGGCTTCAGTCTCCCACTGTTAATTTTGCTTCCTGGCGAACCAAAGGAAATGTAATGCATGAACACCAAATTAAGTGGGGCTTATTTTCCCTTTACTCGTAATTTAGATAAACATAGAAATTTGAAAATAGACTGAAGCATTAACAAAATCTATTCTGGCAAGAAAGACAAAGATGAGGAACGAAAGATTAAGATGATGTGTGAGAAGAGAGAGAAAAGGAAGAAGACTAAGCAGTAATAAAATAATGAGTAAACAGGGAGGAGGAGAGGAGAGAGTAACATCACCAGGAGACGAAGACAAATTGTGAGGAGGAGGAAGAGGAGGAAGAGGAGGAAGAGGAGGAAGAGGAGGAAGAGGAGGAAGAGGAGGAAGAGGAGGAGGAGGAGGAGGAGGAGGAGGAGGAGGAGGAGGAGGAGGAGGAGGAGGAGGAGGAGGGGGGGGGAGGTAGAGGAGGAAAAGATGAGGTAATGGTGAGGAGGAAGCATGCAAACAACGATCTTCCAAACGTCCGGCGTGGTGCCGTGTCCTCGGAATACGTGGGAAAAGTTTGAAAAAGGGCTGAAACTTCAAACTGCTGCATAGATAAATGCGCCCTCCCTCCTCCCCCTCTTCTCTTCTCTCTTCTCCCCTCTCCTTCCCTACCCCCCCTCCCCTCCTGCCGCGAGAGGAGAAAATCTGTCTATCAAAATATATTCTAGAATCCTTATTTCTTAAGAAGACCACATTTCCTTACACCCCTTCCCCCTCCTGCCTTGGGAGTGCTGGAGAGGCTAAAATGACGAGGTCTTCCATCCCATGCGTGCCATCTTCGAAGGGCCTCTGTCTGTGCGCTGCCTACCTACGAGTGCCAACTTTAAGAAATAGGAGGCAGTGACACTGAGAAACATGCAAGATTAGTTCAACGAGAATACCTAATGAAGGAGAGCTTGCAATCAAATGTATTATTCAACCTGCGCCTACTTCTATCTCTCTCTCATTTTCTCTCATTCTCTCTCTCTCTCTCTCTCTCTCTCTCTCTCTCTCTCTCTCTCTCTCTCTCTCTCTCTCTCTCTCTCTCTCTCTCTCTCTCTCAAACACTATATTATCCACCCAGACTGTCTTCCGCCCCAATGGTTAAAATCGTGAGAATCAAGATGGCCAAAAGACTAGAACTCAAAGCGACTACTGCTTCCCTCTAAAACGGGGTAGAGGGCGGAGGGGAGGGGAGGGAGTGGAGGAATGGAGGAGGGAGAACGGTATTAGGGGGAAGGGAGGGGGTAGAGGATCGAATTGCCCCGAGACACGTGGCGCCCAGATGGCAATTGAGAGAATCTTACCTATGAAGAGTCGGGCATACTCAAGGCCTGAAGCCCTACCACACAAAGGCAGTCAGAAACACGGACAGACACACACAAAGACAAGTACTCGCGCGCACGTAGGCACACGCACGCGCACACACACACACACACACACACACACACACACACACACACACACACACACACACACACACACACACACACACACACACACACACACACACACACACACACACACACGCACGCATACACACACACACACACACACACACACACACACACACACACACACACACACACACACACACACACACACACACACACACACACACACACACACACACACACATCGGAAAAAGTAAAAATATAGGGCGACAACACTCGTAATACCTGCATTAATCTCCCCTCCCCTTCTGTTTTTGCGTCAAATGATAATTTCTTACCAACCGTTACACAACACTAACGTCACTGACACTCCTCGCGCGGGGTGTGTAGGGGTGGGGGTGGGGGGTTAGGCAGAAAGGGAAGGAAAGTGGGAGGGAGGGAGGGAGGGAAGGGAGGCACTTTTGCTCATTTTCTCTCTCTCTCTCTCTCTCTCTCTCTCTCTCTCTCTCTCTCTCTCTCTCTCTCTCTCTCTCTCTCTCTCTCTCTCTCTCTCTCTCTCTCTCTCTCTCTCTCGTTTTATAACTTTTTTTGTATATCTCTTTCTCTCCCTTTCTTTCTTCCTCGCTCTCCCTTTCTTTCTTTCTCTCTCTCCCCTTTTTTTTCTCTCTTTCCCTTTCTTTCTTTTTTCCCCTCTTTTATCCCTTTCTTTCTTTCTCTCTCTTTTTCCTTCCTCGGAGATATAAAGCTAAAAATAGCGTTATAGAGAACGGGTGGGGGAAGGGGAAGGGGAAAGGGGAAAGGGGGAGGGGGTTTTCGAGCTGACAGAATTACGGAAGCTAGTCTCGAATACCAGGCAAGCCGGGGGGAGGGGGGAGGGGGTTATTATTAGCCTGGGATGCTGTCTCTCCATCGCTGCATTCTCCGTCTTCTTCTTCTTCTTCTTCTTCTTCTTCTTCTTCTTCTTCTTCTTCTTCTTCTTCTTCTTCTTCTTCTTCTTCTTCTTCTTCTTCTTCTTCTCCTCCTACTCAATCTCCGCCTTCTCTTCCTCGTCCACCTCATTCTTCACCTCCACCACCTTTCGCATCAATAACAGCAATGATACTAATAAAAAGAATGGTTCGGCCGGTGATGAACATCATAAACAATATTGGTAGTACTAGCAGAAGTAAAAAAGGGAATAACAACAATAGCAGTAGCAATAGCAATTACAACAATAATGATATTGATAATAAGAAAATCATTAATATTATTTGATTAAAAAATAGCGTAAAAATCCTAAATGCAACATCGAAATCAAACTAAAACGAAATAAACCCAAATCCAAAACAATGCCATACCACCATAAAAAAACACACTCAATCGTGATGAAGGAAATAAAACACACAGTCTGATGTCCGGGACACATGCCCTAACTCTGGCATCTCCTCTCCTCCTCCTTCCTTTCCCCTCCTCTTCCCTTCTCTCAACCTCCTTTCCTCCCCTCCCTTCCTGTCCTCTCCTCAGCCTCTCTCTCTCTCTCACCTCCCTCTTCTACGCTCCTTATTCTGATAAGATCTGTTGCACAATATGAAAGTCTTATACAGTGGGTTTGTCAGGATAATACGTGGGAGTGTGTGTGTGAGTGTGTGTGTGCGTGCGTGTGCGTGTGCGTGTGCGTGTGCGTGTGCGTGTGTGTGTGTGCGTGTGCGTGTGCGTGTGCGTGTGCGTGTGCGTGTGCGTGTGCGTGTGCGTGTGCGTGTGCGTGTGTGTGTGTGTGTGTGTGTGTGTGTGTGTGTGTGTGTGTGTGTATGTGTGTGTGTGTGTGTGAGTGTGTGTGTGTATGTGTGTGTGTGTGTGCGCGCGCGCGATCAAGCGTGCTCGTCCGTATAAGCAAATATTCAGCTTCTCCCAGAGTCTATCTCCAATCCTGTGCACGACAAGGCTCCCCCTCCTCTCTAGCTCGCTGCAACCCCACGACGCTTCTCGCCAATGCCTCGGCCTGTTTCCATTCCGCAATCCGATTTCCTAACCCCGGCTTTCCTTTCCTTAAGAGCGTCCTAATCTCCAGACGTTTCATTTCCGTGAAGGCCTTATCAAAACTCTTTTCAAGTGAGGGTTATTCTCTATGCCGTAGCGGATGCCGTTTCTTGCTTTGCTTTCAGTTCCTTGATAAGAGTAATACAATAAATGTAAATTTTTCGAAATGGAATTCAGCCAAAATGTGAGACCAATTTTGACTATATCCACCGTTTCTACTTTGCATTTCCTGAACATTCTAAATCATCATTCTAGGGCTCTTCAGCCTCCCTTTTCCAAAGAGGAGTGGAGGGGGGGAGGGGAGGTCCAAGATCGTCTCTATAATTAAACAAGGTGCGACTCATGTCTTAGCGAAGGGTTACATAACACTCTTAGTGCCACTCCCTCAACCTCCACTTATTGGCTTGGAATTTACTCTCTTAGTCGCCGTTTGCATGCTAGCTTTAGGTCTTTTAGTTTTTTATGGTCTTCTTTCCCATCCATCGCTTCATTAATTTCATCATTCTTAGTTTTCCCTTTTGTTCTGTTTTGTTTTTGTTTCTTTCTCTCCCGCTCTCTCTTCGCGGCCTTGTCTTCTCTCTTAGTCATCAATCTCTTCTGTTTCGCTTTAGTGAAACTATCAACTTGTGTTTCAAGGTCATGGCGCCTTCCCCTCTACGCACCATCTTCATTATAGTCACCATCTCCCCGTTTCCTTTTCCTTTCCTTTCCTCCTTCGCACTTGTCTCCCTTCCCTCTTATTTGTCAGACATTACTACTACTGCACTACCCCTCCTACCCCGTCCCCAGCCCTTACCCCACCCCTGCCTCAGCCCCTGTCCTCGGTCCCTCCCCCCCTCGCTCCACCAACTGGCACCCGAAACGGCGTGCCGAGGCAACGCCATGAATGAACAGTGGGCGGTGCCAGCGCCTAGGCGGGAGCCAAGGAGGACCACGCCCGTTGACGCCAGGGGGAGGGAGGGAGGGAGGGAAGAGGCTCTTACAGGGGGCAGGGTCATAAGGGAAGGGGGGGATAGGGGAGGGTTCAAGGTAGGACTAAGGGAGTCTAGGCAGAAAAGAAAGCGCACCAAATTCGATATTTGGGCAAAGGGTGCACTTGGATGTGAAGATTTTGTATGAAAACAGTGTTGCTGTTATCCTCCGAACCTACTTGTAAGTTTTACTGCGTATTACCAACCCCTTCCCCCTTATTCTATTCTCTTTATTCCATCCATATATCCTCTCCTCCCGCTCTCTCTCCCTCTCCCTCTCCTTCTCCCTCTCCCTCTGTGTACGTGCATTCGCGCGCATTTAGTCGTGTGTTTGCAATCACACTCTTCCTAAAACAAGCAATAATAAGACACAAACAAGTGTACACGCTAGGCACGGCACCCACCAATACGTGGCGAGCACGTCGATGCATCAAAGCGAGAAGGATAATCTAGGTAAAGACGCCAGAGCTGCGAACGTAAGCTCAAAGAATGAGGAAAGAAAGAGCAGCGCCCGCATGCCCCTCCCTACCTTGGTGGGCGCCGACCTCAGATAATGCTTTCAAACAAACTCCATGCGCTAATACTTGGCGTCAAAAGCCATTCTCGGAGACAGAGAGCCTGTCAAGCGAGGCCCTTGAACAAGCTATCGTGTGACGTCACAGGGCCTCGTGACCGGCCGCTGATAGCGTATTCTAAACCGTTTTCGATGTCTCCTTTTCTTTCTTTCTTTTTTTTTTCTTTCACCCATTCTCATACTTACTCACTCAAATATTTTTTTTCCTGCACTCGCTCACCCACTCTCTTACCTTTCGCGAAGCAGCATATATCCCCTTCTTACCTGAAAAGAAAAAGTGTTCAAGTTTAGATGAAATTAACAAATTCCATGGTTTTAAAGAATGCACGCAAAAATATTAATGTACCATTAGAGCGCGTGGACTCACTCTTACGTAAGACAACTCTGCAATTGCGGATCTGGAAAAGCGCCTCCATACGGAGACACAAACTTCATTCCTCCTTCGCCTTCTCTCACTCACTTCACTTTCATGCTCTTTCTCCTCTCCCTCAGATCTTAAGCCACCTCCCGTTCTTCCTATTTCTATTCCTTTCCTTTCCAGTCATACCCCCTCCCTCCCTCTCTCTCTCTCTCTCTCTCTCTCTCTCTCTCTCTCTCTCTCTCTCTCTCTCTCTCTCTCTCTCTCTCTCTCTCACACACACACACACACACACACACACACACACACACACACACACACACACACACACACACACGCACGTACATGCGCAAAACAGCAGGAAGAGCCAAGCACGTTATGACGTCACTGCCTGCCTGCCCTCATCCGCAGGCGGACCGACGTGTGCCAAGACGGGCTCTTGTTGCAGGTGCCCGCAGAGCGACGAGGAACCGCCCTATGCCCCTGCCGACGGCGGCCCAAGGTCACTTCTGCCACCTTTTACTCCTATATATACACAGTATTTTACCAATTTCTTCCCTAAATTCGTATAAAACTACACATCTATGCACGTGCACGACGTGCATCACCGCAGTGCCTGACACTGCATGACAACGAGTCCCAACAGCAACTCACAAACATCTGACTATTCATACCGGGAGAAGCGCGTGGGCTGAATGACAAGGAGTGACCGGCTCATGGTTAGGCCGGTCAGGTTTAATGGATGCCGTAATTACCCAGTTTTAAGTGTCTCTTTATATCGTTCCTGTGTTTTATTATTCATCGATCTGATGAATTGACTACTTTTATTGCTAGTTAAGTAATAATCAGTCATTAAATCAGATTTTGCTGTTGACTTAACCGCCGTTCTTTTCCAATCACCAATCATTTTTATTTGATTAATCCATTCATCTCTCACGATAATTTGTTTCAGCACTTGCATTTTCACAGCCCGTCTATCCACCCAAACACTGTTTACTTCCATTTCTACTCGCCATCGCAAACCATAAAGGAAACCCCATCTCATTTACCTATTTGTATTTCTCACTTTTTCATTTCCGGAGAAAAAAATTAGCTAAGACATGTAACTAAAGCGTTTCGATTAAACCCTCCATGGGAATTGCACGAATTGCTGACAAATATGTGATAGAAACGCGTCTATTCCACTCCTCGCTCGGTGAAGTTATTCATTCCTCATTCAAATATTTTTTTCTACAATTGTCACAAAGATTTCCATTCCTTTTTGGATCTATTTTCATTTCAATCTGAAATTCGTTCACCCCTCTCCTTCTTCACATGATCCTACTCATGACCTAACAAAAATGAAGAAAATAAAATAAAACAAATGAAGAGAAAATTTAAAGCCCATGTTTTTCTTTTCTTTCTTTTTACAAAAACTCGTTACCAAAGAGATAGTATACTAATTGAATAAATTATCAAAACAAATAAGCACATAAATATAAAGTGTAGCAAGACAAATATTCAATGATAAACTAAGCAAACAGAACACACAGAAGATACATGCATGTGAAATATTGCAATAAAAGCACTATACTATGCTATACGAAATAAAAAGACCCTTTGAAAAGAAGTAATAATTATACCAATAATCAAAATAGTAATAGTAATAATACCAATAGTAATAATAATAATAATAATAATAATAATAATAATAATAATAATAATAATCATACCAATAATGAAAATAATACAAATACCAATAATGATGATGATGGTGGTGGTGGTAAGAACAACAATAATAAAGAAAGCATCTTTACTTCCCTCCTCACCCTTCTCCTTACCATCCTTCATCTTCTCTTCACTTCACCTTCCTCGCATATTCGTCAGCTCTCTCTTTCATCGTCTTCAAACACACACACACACACACACACACACACACACACACACACACACACACACACACACACACACACACACACACACACACACACACACACAAAAAAAAAAAAAAAAAAAAAAAAAAAAAAAAAAAAAAAAAAAAAAAAAAAAAAAAGCATGTGACCTCCTCCGAGAGAAACCGAAAAAACAATCGAAGGTCGGACTAGAAGGTTAACGATTCCCTAATGAAGACAAGGTGCGGGGATCGAAGGGAAAAGCAAAGAAGGTGAGGGGAAACGAAAGAAAGAGAAAGAGAGAGAAAGATATATAGATAGAGACAGAGAGGGAGAGAGGGGGGGATAGAGAGGGGGAGGGGAGGGAGAGGGAGAGAGAGAGAGAGAGAGAGAGAGAGAGAGAGAGAGAGAGAGAGAGAGAGAGAGAGAGAGAGAGAGAGAGAGAGAGAGAGAGAGAGAGAGAGAGAGAGAGAGAGAGAGAGAGAGAGAGAGAGAGAGGAGAGAGAGAGAGAGAGGAGAGAGAGGAGAGAGAGAGAGAGAGAGAGGAGAGAGAGGAGAGAGAGGAGAGAGAGGAGACAGAGGAGACAGAGGAGACAGAGGAAAGGAGAGGAGAGAGAGGAAAGGAGAGGAGACAGAGGAGAGAGAGGAAAGGAGAGGAGAGGAGAGGATGAGAAAGAGAGCAGAGTGGGGAAGACGGAGAATGCAACATTAAGACTTAATCTTACACTTAAGTCCATAAATATTATCTACTTCACCTTAAGTGGCGGAAATGGGAGCCGTAAAAGATGGGTGACGTAAAGCGGGTGGCAGACAGGATGCCAAACTTGCGTTAGGAGGATACTAGAGAAAGAGAACGAGAAAGAGATAGGTAGATAGAGTGATAGATGGATAGATAGAGAGAGAGGAAGAGGGGGAGTAGGAGGTGGTAGGAGGGAAGAAGGGAAGAAGGGGAGTCAGGGTAGGTGGTAGGAGGGAAGGAGGGAAGATGGGGAGGAGGGAGAGGAAGAGGGAGGGATAGAGGGTAGGAGGGTGGGAGGACAGGATGATAGGAGGATAGGAGGATAGGAGGGTAGGAGGGAAGGAGAGAAGGATATATAGAGAGAGAGAGAGAGAGAGAGAGAGAGAGAGGGGGGGGGGGAGATGGAGAGAGGGTGAGAGGGTGAGAGAGAGAGAGAGAGAGAGCACTTAATGAGGCTCAAAAGCGTATCAAACGGGAAGAGCCAGAACCAGAGTCAGAGCCAGAGGATAGCGGGAAGCACAAAGAGCGAAAATGACGACCGAATTCCCAGTGTTAGAGGAGACACTAGGCTGGCGAACGAGGGAGAGTGAGAGACAACAGCCAGCGAACAAAGGATCTAAAGTGCCAACACCGAGAGGACAAAAAGCGGCCCGAGTGCCAAAAGACGGAAAGGAGAGCCAATCCCCAGCCAACAGCCGATGAGAGCTGCTTTGCCAACGGATCCCAGGGAGCGGCACCGGCTTCCCATCGGCAACCGAAGCTGACCCTTCCCGATTGCCAAAGAGCAAGCGGAAAAAGGAGAGCCACAGTGCCAACAATTAAAAGGGCTGCCGACGCCGCCCGCCACAGCCCGCGATAAACTCCGGCTGAGGCTGAGGCGGCCGCGAGCAGGAGCGAGAGTGCCAAGTGCCAAGGAGCGTCTCAGACGAGAGATTCCTGTGGCACTATCGCCGCAGCTGAGGGCTCTCGAGCGCGGCAGAGACGTCGATAGCAGAGAGGAAACTTCATCCACGGCGAGGGATCGGCAGGATTACGGAAGGCCCTCGAGTCCAGCCGAGCCGAGCCTTTCATCGTGACGTGGGAATGCGAATAAGGATGATGCAATGATAAGGTGTTGATACTGATGATTGGTGTTGATGGAGATAAGGATGTTGTCGATGGTGGTAGTATGAGATGATGATTGAAACTGATGTTGAAGATGATGATGCTATTACGCGATGACGACGATGTTATGTTGCTGATAATGACGATGACCACCATCAAGGACAGTGAAAAACCAAGAAAAACAAAGGCTTGCCGAAGCGAAGAGCCGAAATAATCCATACAAAATAAAGAAAATAATCAACTCACCTTTTATAGGACAGTTTTATAGAGGGAAAATCACCTCAAGAGACTATACAGACTGTCTTTATAGAAAAAAGCAAAATGAAAAAAGAAAGAGAAGAAAAGAAGACGACAATGAAGAAAAGGAGACAATAAAGAAAAATAAAGAAAACGGAAAGGAAGAAAAAATAAAAAAATATAAAAAGAAAGAAAACATAAGAAAGAAAGGAAAAAAACATAAGAAAGCAAGAAAAAAGAAAGAAAAGCGAAGAAATAAAGAAAGAAAAAAGAAAGGAAACCTGCAGATGATTTTGTCTCGTTTTCTAATAATCTACTTTGTGTATAATGTTTTTTTTTTCTGCCATACCATAATATCTATGAAAAAATATCCCTTATGACAAACACACGCCACACACAAACAAACCTTTCTCTCAAGATCACATGTAACACCGGAATATATACAGAGAAAAAAAAAGAAATCTCGGTAAGGAGGAAGGCTGTTCCTGAAAGCAAGGAAAATAGCTCAGACGAGGAAGAATCCAGGTTGGAAGGAAGGAGAGGGAGAAGGAGGGGAGTGGGAAAGAGGGGAAATGGAATCAAAAGATAGAAAGAGAGCATCGAGTTGGAGGGGGTGGGGTAAAGAGGGGGAGAAGGGGAGGGGAGAGGGGAGGAGGGAGGGGGAAAGGGAAGGAGGGGGAGAGGAAAGGAGGGAGAGAAGAAAAGGGAGAGGGAAGGGAAACAGTAAACATGGAATATCCTTACGAGAAACCGAAAATCCCGATAAAAAATGACTCGCGGAAGAGAGAGAGAGAGAGAGAGAGAGAGAGAGAGAGAGAGAGAGAGAGAGAGAGAGAGAGAGAGAGAGAGAGAGAGAGAGAGAGAGAGAGAGAGAGAGAGAGAGAGAGAGAGAGAGAGAGAGAGAGAGAGAAAGAGAGAGAGAGAGAGAGAGAGAGAGAGAGAGAGAGAGAGAGAGAAAGAGAGAGAGAGAGAGTGGGAGGGAGAAGCGGGGAGATCTAGCGTCGAAGTGGCCAGAGAAGGAATCTGGAGTTATTTCGAGAACGAGGGAGAATCCAGGAACATTTATCAATTTAGGGAAGCCTTGGAGAACGGCCTTACTCACTCTTGTCTGTGGCATGGATGAAGAATGAGGCACAAAGGTGAGATGGGAAAGGGGAGGCGAAGCAAGGAAGGGTGGACGGAGGGAAGGAGGGAGCGAAGAAGGAAAGAAAAAGAGAGGTAAATGGTAAGAGGGAAAAGAAGAAAGGAAAAAGAAGGAGAGAGAAGGGGAGAGACGGAGAGAGATGGAAAGGGAGGGAGAGAGGGTTAGAGGGGAATGGAGGGGAGAGGGAGAGGGAGAGGGAGAGGGAGAGGGAGAGGGAGAGGGAGAGAGAGGGAGAAGGGAGAGGGGAGGGATAAGGGATAGGGAGAGGGAGAGGGAGAGGAGGGGGGGGAGGGAGGAGGGATAGGGGAAGGAGAGAGAAAGAGAGAGAGCGGGAGAGGGAGTGGGTGAGGGGAAATGGGAGAGGGAGAGAGAGGGGAGAAGGAGGAAAAGGAAAAGAGGAGAGGTGGAGAGCGGGAGGTGGAGAGACAGAAAGAGAAGGAAAGCGGAAAAGAGGAGACAGAAAAGGACAGTAAAAGAGAGGGAGAAAAAATGCAGGGACAGGTTTAGGGGCAAAAGGGGAGGGGGGGAAAGGGAGGGAAGGGGAAGGGGGACGAACAGGGGAGGCGCTGTGATGCCGTAGAGCCGAGTCTCCTCCGAGGATCGATAAGGGACCCGTGTCTGGCAGGGGAGACTTGCTCTTCCTCGTGACTGCCAGCTTCGCTTCCACTAACTAGCGCCTTCCACCCGGAATCGAGGCTGGGGAGAGGGAGAGGGAGAGGGAGAGGGAGAGGGAGAGGGTGAGGGAGAGGGAGAGGGAGAGAAGAATGAAAAAATTTAGAAAGTAGGTAGAAGAGAAGTGAAAAAGAAAGAATAAAGAAAGAGGAAAATTTGGATAGGGAGGGGGGGAGGGAGGGAGGGAGGGAGGGAGGGAGGAAGAAGGAGAGGAAAAGGTAGAGGAAGAGGGAGGGTGGAGAGGAATGGGAAGGAGGGGGAGAGGGAAGAGAAGGAGGGGGGAAAGGGAGAGAAAGAGAGGAGTGAAAGGGGTAGACAGAGAGGGTGAATGAGTAGATGAGAGGGGAAGGTATAAATGGTAGAAGGGAGAGAAGAGTTTCTGCGGGAAAAGGGGGGAGGGGGGGGGAGTCGAAAGAGGGAAAAGACAGAAGGGAGCATGACGCCAAAGGTGATAAAAGCGATAGGATGGAGAAAGGAGCAAAAAGAAAATGGAGAGGGAAAGCAGTGGGAGGGAGTTGGAGGGAGAGCGGGAGAGGAAGAAAGGGAGGAAGAAAGGGAGGAAAAGGAGAGAGGGAGGGAGAGAACACAGAGTGAGGAAAGAGAAATTCCTCTAAAATGCAAAGCAGTGATACACACATGGTCACTAACGGATCCCAGGTTACCATGCAACTGCAACATGTTTGCACACAGAACCCCGCGCTGCCATGCAAGACGCATTGCCTGTTCTTGCCCTCGCTTTCTCTTGTTCTCTCCACTCATTTTTATTCACATTCTGTCCCTCTTTCTCTCAGTCAGACAGTCAGACAATCAGTCAATCAGTCAGTCAGTCATTCTGTCTGACTGTCTGTCCTATCACTCCCTCAATCCTCTTTTTCTAGCACTTTCCGCTCATTTGAATTCTCTCTCTCTCTCTCTCTCTCTCTCTCTCTCTCTCTCTCTCTCTCTCTCTCTATATATATATATATATATATATATATATATATATATATATATATATATATCCACCAATCTATCTCTATTTATCTCTCAATCTATTTATTTATCTGTCTCTGTTCATCTACCTACCTATCTATCTCTATCTATCTATCCATCTGTCTATGCATGTCTACCTGGCGCTTCCTCTCTTCTTTCCCTCTCTTCCTCTCTCTCTCTCTCTCTCTCTCTCTCTCTCTCTCTCACCTCGCCTCTCTTCCTCCTCCTCTCTCCATCTACAACCTCCTCCTTATCCCGCTCTCTCTCTCTCTCTCTCTCTCTCTCTCTCTCCCAGTGAGGGCCCTCGTCCCCTGAAGATTTATTAACGGTATTTTGTTTTCTTTACAATCAGTGTTGCTCTTGTCTTTGTTGGGCCGGGAAGCCTAAATGCCTTATCAATATTCACGCTGTTGTTGCACATGATGATACTGGTTATGATCATGATAGTGATGATAATGATGATGATGATTGATGGTGGTGGTGATGATAGTGGTAATGTACTAATGTTATTAGAGTAGAAGTGATGTCATTGATGATGATGATGATATAGTGAGTGGTGTTATAGTGGTTTATAAAATTATAGATGATTATGATAAATGAGTGATGGTGACATATGATTAGAGAATGATGGTCATGGTGATGATGATTATGACGATGGTGATGATGATGATAACGATGATGAAATCAATAAGAAGGAATAAGGAAAGAAAGAAAAAAATGGCATTCCTCCCTCACGCGAAAGTTCAAAAAACAAAAAAACAAAAAAATCTCGCTCCTTCGAGAAAACGGAAACGACAAGACAATGCGATTTCTCCGAGTTAAAAAAAAAATTATATATATAAAATGATAAATGAAAGTAAAAGAGAAGAGAGCACGGGAAACGAAGAAACATCCCAATTCACGAAAGATGTTATGTTGAATCATGCTAACTGGCTTTCGTTTTATGAGTGTGTTGAGAGGGTGGGATGGGAATGGGGGGGGAGGTAAAGGGAGGAGTGGGTCACCCAAGTACGTGCTTGTACATGTGCTCGCGATTTCCCCAAACTCTTCTAATCGCTCCGTCCTTTGCCACAACAGCTCCCACCGCCCCCTTCCCTCCCCTGTATACCCCCTTCTTTTTGCTCCTTCCTCGCCCCAATAAGGCTCAAGTTATAGCATGTTCCCGTCAACTTACCAGAGATGAACTCCACGTAATTCATCAGGGATTCCACAAATTGCTCTGGAAGCTAGTGGTCTTTTGAGGAGGAGAGGAGGAAGGAGGGAGGGGATTATTTCTCGCTCTGCTGCTTCTCCTCTCTTAGTCTTCTCTCCCTTGTTGTCTCTGCCTCTTATTGCTGTCATCCTTTTACTTTACCCCTTAATTTATGCCTTCACGCTCCTGATGATTTCCTCTTTTTCCGTTGCTTCTCTTTCCCTCTATCTCTCTCACTCACTCTCGCTCTCGCCCCCACTCGCCCTTTCCCTCTCCCTCTCTCACCCTCCGATTATCGACTGTTACTAAGTAACTAACCCTCCCCCTCCCTAGCCCCAACCCCCAGCCTTTGCATACACACACTCTTCAATCAACATTTATCATCAGGAGATAGGAGAGAGAGGGAAGGAGAGGAGAGGGAGAAAAATACACCGAAAATAACATTGGTAGTCAAATCAGAAAGATATATAAAAAAAAAACCAATAGTCAATATCTACACTCGCCAAAACAACTCGAAAGAAACCATAACAAAAATCGACCTCAATAACACAAAACAACAACACGATACGAGTCCTTAACACGAAACGGGGCTCTGACAACATAAAACGGGGCCAAACATAAAACGGAGCCCTAATA
>NW_028234417.1:23143000-23145500 GCF_977035675.1 Penaeus japonicus
AGAGGGAGAGAAGAGAGCCAGACGAGAGGAAGCAGAGAAGTGAGACGAGGGGAGAGAGGAGAGAGAGACAGAGAGAGAGGCGCAGAGAGCGAGACAGAGAAGAGAGAGAGAAAGATAGAGAGCGAGCAAGACAAAGAGCGAGAGACGAAAGAGAGAGAGAGGAGCCGAGAGCCGAGCTGAGCGACCCGGACAGAGACAGAACAAAGAGGCGCGCGCGCTGCGCAGGAGAAAGAGAGAGAGAGAGAAACGAGGGAGAAGAAGAAGGGAGGGAGACGTGGGAGAGAAAGAGAGACAGTGAGTGAGAGAGAGAGAGAGGGGAGAGAGAGAGAGAGAGAGAGAGAGAGAGAGAGAGAGAGAGAGAGAGAGAGAGAGAGAGAGAGAGAGAGAGAGAGAGAGAGAAACAGAGAGAGAGAGAGAGAACCCAGACACCTAAGCTTTTAATCTAAACCAAAATCTCAATATCAGATGCTAATGACATATCATAACACATCAGGGCACATGATGATCACCGCAATAAAGCATGATTAACAAGAGATCTAATTAGGGAAGAGATGGGACACCCGAGAGGAGGAGAAGAGGAAGGAAAAAAAAAAAAAAAAAAAAAGAGGAGACATATAGAGCACCAAGTTTAGTGTCCTTACGTGCACCCTAGTGTCATAAGCAAAACCAAAGAGCTGACTTTGTCTCCCTTATCTATCTGATAGATTAGACGCGTCTACCTGCCTCGGGGGTGGGGGGGATGGGGGGTAGACAATAGCTCCCTCATTAGAGAGAAGGGGAATAAAACAATCTTTATAGTCCCACTGTTCGCCAATGATAGTTTAATGCCCTTTTTCTTTGCCGTTCGCTCGCGAGGGCTGGATTGGCTCTGAGAAATGGGGGGGATGAATGGCTTGGGTTGGATGGCGTTTTAGATCTGTCGTGGGCTTAATGATTGCTCCCTGGGTACACACGTGTGGATGTGTGTGTATATATATATATATATATATATATATATTAGATATATTAATAGATATATATATAAAAATACATATATATATATATGTATATCTATACACATGTATCTATATATATATAAACAATAATATATATAATATATATATATATATATATCATTATATATACATACATACATACATATATAATATATATATATATATATATAATATACATACATACATACATATATATATATATATATATATATATATATATATATATATATATATATATATATATATATGTAAACATTATGGTGATTATCATGATAATTGCAATGGTTGGGTCACAGATAAGGATAATAATAGCAATAGTAATGGTAATAATTGTGATCGTTATAGTGATATTAATAATTACGGAAATATGATAATGTTGATGGTGATAATAGCAATAAAAACTATGATAATGATATTATTGATGATTATAACAATTATGATAAAATAATGACAATAATGATAACAACAATAGGAATAATGATAGAAATGATGACGATAATAATAACAATAATCAGAATGATGATGTTAATAGCAATAATTCTAATCATAATGATGATGATAATGATGATGATGATAGTAATGAGGATAATGATAATAACAATTATAAGGATAACGATAAGGTTAATCATAAGGATAAGGAAATCAAGAAAATAAGCGGAAAAGAGATGAAGAAGAAAAAGAAGAAAAAAAAATAAGATTAAAGAAGAAAAAGAGCCAGCGGCACGCAGCCACCTGATGATTAATAATATTGATAATAGTTTTGTAGCAAAAGTAAAGCAACAAAAAAACCAAAGCAAAACACACAAAACAACCTACCTACGAAAAGAGGAGGAAAAAAGGAGAGAAGGAAAAAAAAAGAAAGAGAGGTAGAGCGAACGAAAGAGGAATGAGTAGGCGGAAAAGATGAATAAAAAAAGTAGAATAAAGAAGATGAATAAACAAAAAAGTGAAAAAGTTTTGAAGGTCAAGCAGAAAAAAAAAAATGAAAGAATGAAGATGGAGACAATAAAGAAAGAAAGAATATATATAATAATTTATATATATATAAAATATTATTATTATAACTTATATATTATCAAATTATATATATTATATCCTCACCAATATAATTATTTAATTATATATAGCCCAGCCTAATATTAATATATTTATAAATATATATAAAATATAATGAGAATTTTTAAAAAGATAGACAACTCCAAGACGAAGCAGAAAAGGTAGGAAAGAAACATCGAATAACACTCCCCTCTCTGTTCCTTCCTTTTATAAGATTTTTGTTCCCCCCACCAACCCTCCTTCCCCCCCCTCCCACCCCCACCCACCAACCCACGCTCCCCCACCTCCCCCACCCCTCACCCTACTCACTTCCCAAACCCGTACAACCCCATCAACCCCTAACCCAAAAATTCAAATACCCAAACCATAAACCAGATAATCACCCTACCCCACTACCCCGTCACACCCCCTTCCACACAAAAAAACCCACCTACCCCCCTCACCCCTTA
>NW_028234417.1:23148000-23154942 GCF_977035675.1 Penaeus japonicus
CCCCCCCCATAGAATTCCCATACTCACCCTTGTTGCCGGTTGTTATCCTTCCTCTCTATTACTATTAAACTTCTATCTTCTACGTTTTTTGCAACATTACTCTCTTTTTTTCATGTTATAATTATACCTTACATCTTTTTAAAAGCTTCGTCTGTTACACGATAGTCGAAAATAATCTGTTTAAAAAAGAAAGAAGATAAGGCTTATGATGAATTTAATTAACTTAGTTTATTAACGTTGTTTGTATATTGATATCAGATAAATCAATTTCAGAAGAGGAATATCATTATTATCATTACTAAAATTAACCTAATGATTAGTGTTTGTTTAACATAAGCAGATTGATTACATTTAATAATCTTATCAACGAGAATGCAAATAGCGCGAATGATCATATTTGCAATTATTAACATGATTTGATAAAGAAATTTAGATAACAGACAAATTAAGAATGGATATTAAATGAAAAGGAAAGATAAAATTGACAAAAAGTCTATAATAAAAGAGTCTGAGATATATAAGGAGCGAATTTCCATTTCTTTAATCAGATCTCGGTGGTACAGACGGCAAAGCTTCTAACTCTCTTTTCAGGTTGGTTCCAGCGTCGGAGGTTCCCGGGTTCGAGACCAGAAAAATCTTTCCTCGGGAAAAGTTAACAGGTGTCCTCGGCACTTGCTCGTGTTTGGCGGTTCACGAGCGTTCTCTTCGGAGATAACATCCCCCACTCGAGGTCAAAGGTCAATCCGGTCGGCAGTCACGCAGGGAAGGCAGCACAAGCATCTAGATCATAAGTTGGTTCAGATCTGTATGATGCTCTGGTTCGGTCCGATTGGGTGGTTGTTTTGCACTCATTTAACAGCAATTTCTAGCAAAAATCCCTCGAGACTTTTTTACTTCTTCATCTTATTAATTTAATTTTTAACCTATTAAAAATCAATTAAAAAAAAGGGGGGGGGGAGGGTAGGAATCTACATATCTAAGAAAAATCAGAATTGTTTTATAAACATGTTATTGTAAAAAGCCCGGAGGAGGAAAGGATAGGGAGGGGAATATAAGAGAACTCATTAGTTATTTCAAGCAGTACATGAGAATGATTAAGTAATCTATCTCCCGTACTTTATTGGTGAGCAATTGAAAAGTTTTAAAAGGTTAAATAAATCAATTATCGTCTGTAATTATTAATATTTCATTACTGACGACATGTAAAATCCGATGCATTATTCTTGTTTCTGGAGAATGTAGACATTTATAATTATCACCATTATAACTATCAACATATACCTACATTTCCTGCCATCTTCTGTGTCTCTGTTCGTCGCTTATTGATTGTTAACTCATAGAGAAGAGAAAGAGAATTCAAGAGCGAAGAGAAGCTTTGCAATCATTTTAGAGTCGTAATAAAAATGTACCTTTAACTTCATCATTCACATTTTATAAAAGTATTCAGTAAAGAGAGAGAGAGAGATGATGAAAGGGAGAGAATGAAAGAAAGACAATGAGAGTCAAGAAAGGATATACGTATAAAGGGATTCTAGATAATGAAAATATTTTTCAATGCTACGATAACCATAATTGCTTATACTTGGTATTTATTGATTATGTTTGGAAACAATTAGATAGTTAACAAATGACAACATTTGTCTGCAGATCTCCTGGACTGTCATCATGCAGCCTGTAAGAAGCTCCAAATATGCAAATAAATGTTACCTAAAAAAAAAAAAAAAAAAAAAAATAGAAATAAAATATGAATAAAACTATGTCATTTAGAATTACTATGGATTAATCATAGCTTGATGCATGTTCCTCTAAATAAAGAAGAGAAGATATATACAAAACACCTTTTCACTATTTACACAATCAGTTGTTAGTTCAAAGGAAAGAAAGAGAGAGAGAGAGAGATAATGATATAGAGAGAATGAGAGAAAAGAAGAGAGAGAGAGAAGATGAAAGAAAGAGAGAGAAGATGAAAGAAAGAGAGAGAAGATGAAAGAAAGAGAAAGGGAATGAGAAAGAGAGAATGATATAGAGAAAGAGACAGAATGAAAGAGAATGAGAAAAAAAAACAGAGAAAAATAGATGAATAAAGAGAGCGATAGAGAGAGAATCTTCTCCCCTTTTACCTCTCTCCTTCCCTCCTTCTAAGACTAACCGGAAGAGAGAAAGAGAGAATGAAAGAGAAAGATAATGAGATAATGGAGGTAAAACAATCAGATGGGAAAATAAAAGGAAAAAAAAAAAAAAATCCTGCGTAGACACAGAAAAGAACGAAGAGAGAAAACCGGCAGGGATATTGTTTATGATAACAATAAAGACGAGTATTTTACAGTATTTTTCTTTTTCCGTGTTCTCTCTGACTTTGGTTTTACAGCTTTCTCCAACATGTCCTTTGGTGTAATTATAATCTAATTGATTATATTAATCTGCTAACGAAAAAAAAAATACTCTTTAACACAATTATATTATAAATAACATAGATGATTACTTGGAGGGATTAATGATTTATCAAAATTAACAACAATAGACAAATTAAAAATGGAAATCAAATCAAAGGAAAAGGCAAGTGACAAAAAACCTATAATGAAAGAGTTTGAGATATATAAGGCCCTATTTTCGATATTTCCCTTTAGATCTCGGTGGTACAGACGGCAAAGCTTCTAACTCTCTTTTCAGGTTGGTTCCAGCGTCGGAGGTTCCCGGGTTCGAGACCAGAAAAATCTTTCCTCGGGAAAAGTTAACAGGTGTCCTCGGCACTTGCTCGTGTTTGGCGGTTCACGAGCGTTCTCTTCGAATAACGTCCCCTCACTCGAGTCAAAGGTCAATCCGGACGGCAGTCACGCAGAAGCAGCTCCGCATCTAGATCATCAGTTGGTTCAGATCTGTATGATTTCTGGTTGGTCCGAGTGGTGTTGATTTTGCAGTGATTTGAACGATCAGTTTTAACATGCAGAAAAGCCCGTTTATTTATCCTATTTTATTTTTAAACAATTACAAATCGAGGTTCAAAACTACTTGTGTAAGATTCTGTAGATCTTCAAATCAAAGATTACCATAAGAAAATTGTCTGTTTTGCATAATACATGTTACTGTGAAAAAAACACGGAAGAGGAAAAGATGTGGAGAGGATTGTAAGGAAAATACATTAAATAATATAAAATTCAAGGTTAAAAATTGTTTTCAGAATTGAAGAATTAACGTTGCTAAGTGACCGTATATATTAAAACTCTATTACTGACGACTTGCAACACCTCATGTATTATTCTAGCTTGCGGAGAGAACAGATATCTATAGTTATTACAAGCATGATCATATAACTACATTTCCTGCCATCTTGTGTCTCTCTGTTCATTGCTCACTTTCTTTAGCTTGTGGAGAAGAGAAGACAAGTTTTGGAACTTTTTTTTCTCATAAAATGAAGATGTGAAGATGAAGAGGATGTGACCTTTGTGTGTATGTGTGTGTGTGTGTGTGTGGTCTTTCGTGAGATAATTTACCCAATTTTATCAAATTCGTCCTGTTATCGTTATTTACAATTTATGCCAGTATCAAAATATTGAAATGAGTAAGTTATTAGATATTGTTACATTTTATTATTATGTATAATTATTATTGTTATTATTATGATTAATTATCATTAGTATTATTATTCCTATAGTCGTTTTATCGACTATTCCATACTTTAAAACTCTAGCTTATAACGTTGAGATATCCTTATTAGCGAGAATGCAACTAACCTGAATCCTTATACTTGCAGACCTTAAGATGATTCAAGGAAGAAACAGACAGGACAGAGAGGGAGGAAGACAGATAGAGGAAAATAGGGAGGGATAAGAGATATAAATTGAGAGAGAGGAGGAAAGAGGGTGAAACAGTCAGTCACAATATTGTAATTAAGAAACATAGAAGGCAGAGAGGAAGACGGAAAGAAAGAGAAATAGAATTTCTTTGGCGTTTTGTTTTATATATTTTTTCTTTTTCTCTTTTTTCTTTTTGCTTTCTTTCTCTTTCATGTAATTAATAATTTAAATCTTTTAAAACTTCGTCTATTAACAATAGTCAAACATAATTCTGTTTAAAAATTAATGATAAGCTTATGATTGATTTGTTAAATACTCTGTATTGATATCATAATTTCAGATGATTAACAGGATATTTTTTCAAAACTAGAATTAACCTAATAAATAATATTTATATAACATAAATAGATTAATCCCATTTAATATCCTTAATAACGAAAATGCAAATAGCGTGTCTATAATGAAAGAGTTTGAGATATATAAGGCCCTATTTTCGAGATCTTCCTATAGATATCGGTGGTACAGACGGCAAAGCTTCTAACTCTCTTTTCAGGTTGGTTCCAGCGTCGGAGGTTCCCGGGTTCGAGACCAGAAAAATCTTTCCTCGGGAAAAGTTAACAGGTGTCCTCGGCACTTGCTCGTTTTTGGCGTTCACGAGTCGTTTTCTCTTCGAGATAACGTCCCCCACTCGAGGTCAAAGGTCAATCCGGTCGGCAGTCACGCAGGGAAGCAGCACAGCATCTAATCATGAAGTTTGTTCAGATCTGTATGCTGTTCTGTTGGTCCGATTGGTGGTGTTTTGCAGTGATTTACGATCAATTTACAGCAAAAAGCACCGTTTATTATCTATTTTATTTTTAAACAATTACAAATCGAGGTTAAAACTACTTGTGTAAGATTCTGTAGATCTTCAAATCAAAGATTATCATAAGAAAATTGTCTGTTTTGCATAATACATGTTACTGTGAAAAAAAAACACGGAAGAGGAAAAGATGTGGAGAGGATTGTAAGGAAAGTACATTAAATAATATAAAATTCAAGGTTAAAAATTGTTTTAAGAATGAAAAAAAGTTAACGTTGCTAAATGACCGTATATATTAAAACTCTATTACTGATGACTTGCAAAACCTGCTGTATTATTCTGGCTTGCGGAGAGAACAGATATCTATAGTTATTATAAGCATGATCATATAACTACATTTCCTGCCAGCTGTATCTCCTCTGTTCGTTGCTCCTCTTAGCTGTGAGAAATATACAAGTTTTGGATTTTTTTTTTCTCATAAAATGAAGATGTGAAGATGAAGAGGATGTGACCTTTGTGTGTATGTGTGTGTGGTCTTTCGTGAGATAATTTACCCAATTTTATCAAATTCGTCTGTTATCGTTATTTACAATTTATGCCAGTAGTGAAATAATGATAATGAGTAAGTTATTAGATATTGTTATCATTTTTATTATTATTGTTATGATTATTATTATTATTATTATTATTATTATCATTATTATTATTATATATTAGTTTATCGACAATTCCATACTTAAAACTCTAGGCATAAGAACGTTGAGATATCCTTATTAGCGAGAATGCAACTAACCTGAATCCTTATACTTGCAGACCTTAAGATGATTCAAGGAAGAAACAGACAGGAAAGAGAGGGAGGAAGACAGATAGAGTAAAATAGGGAGGGATAAGAGATATAAATTGAGAGAGAGGAGGAAAGAGGGTGAAACAGTCAGTCAGAATATTGTAATTAAGAAACATAGAAGGCAGAGAAGAAGACGGAAAGAAAGAGAAATAGAATTTCTTTGGCGTTTTGTTTTATATATATTTTTCTTTTCCTCTTTTTTCTTTTTGCTTTCTTTCTCTTTCATGTAATTAATAATTTAAATCTTTTAAAACTTCGTCTATTAACAATAGTCAAACATAATTCTGTTTAAAAATTAATGATAAGCTTATGATTGATTTGTTAAATACTCTGTATTGATATCATAATTTCAGATGATTAACAGGATATTTTTTCAAAACTAGAATCAACCTAATAAATAATATCTATATAACATGAATAGATTAATCACATTTAATATCCTTAATAACGAGAATGCAAATAGCGTGTCTATAATGAAAGAGTTTGAGATATATAAGGCCCTATTTTCGATATCTTACTTTAGATCTCGGTGGTACAGTCGACAAAGCTTCTAACTCTCTTTTCAGGTTGGTTCCAGCGTCGGAGGTTCCCGGGTTCGAGACCAGAAAAATCTTTCCTCGGGAAAAGTTAACAGGTGTCCTCGGCACTTGCTCGTGTTTGGCGGTTCACGAGCGTTCTCTTCGGAGATAACGTCCCCCACTCGAGGTCAAAGGTCAATCCGGTCGGCAGTCACGCAGGGAAGGCAGCACAGGCATCTAGATCATAAGTTGGTTCAGATCTGTATGAGGTTCTGGTTCGGTCCGATTGGGTGGTTGTTTTCTAATTATTTAAATTTATTGCAATCATAAACAATATCTGTGCCGCTTTTCTTTATCTCTTCTCCTTCGTTCTTTTCTCTGTCTACGCAGATTGTCTACGCAGGAATCTGTTTTCCTTTTATCCCATCTTCTGACTGCCCCCCCCCCCCTCTCATTATCAATATTTTCATATTCATATTGATAGGCATCATGCGCCACGACCAACTACCCACACATATATGTTGTGTAAATATATATATATATTATATATATATTTATATATATATATATATATCTAATATATATATATATATCTTGTGTTTGAGGTGGGTACATTGCCCGCACATACGCAAATATAGCGGCTCCGGTCTCTTCAACACTCAGATCCGGAGAGTCGAGAATAAAAATCGGTAAGGTTGGGGATTTACTACCTATGTCATCAGAATCAATCAGGCTCAAGATAAGCATACTTTGCTGCGCTGCCAGCCCGCCAACATACGAGTAATAGTAATGTTTCTGCCCTCCTTAATAACGTGTAATGAGAATATGACGAAAATATTTTTGTTCTGGCATGTTTCTCGGTCCATTACTAAGTTACTTTGTGAATGAAAATAAAGTAAAATTGTCTAATAAATTTCAAAGATTTTAAAGACCCGGACAGCTCAGAGAAATGTTAGCTCTGGAGGGTGATAGGGAAAGGGGTTA
>NW_028234417.1:23160042-23165042 GCF_977035675.1 Penaeus japonicus
CTCTCTCTCTCTCTCTCTCTCTCTCTCTCTCTCTCTCTCTCTCTCACACACACACACACACACACACACACACACAAAAGGGCACGTACATATACGGCTGTAGGAGCGTCCCCGTAACGAAGCCAATTAAGTGGTGATAACAGTTAGCGTTCCGCCAGTCAGCAGCTGTTCCTTCCGCCGGACTCTTCCCCGCTACTTCATCCATATCTCCTTCTGTTAGTATCATTATCTAACCTTTGACCTATCTTGGGGCTTCTCTTACTCCTTTTCAAGCATCATTTTACATGAGCTTATCGAATGACACGAAGCGAAGAGTCAGAGGAATCGGTGAGAGAAGAGGGAAGAATGAGCCATGAAGTCGCCCCCGAAAGACTCGAGAGGTTAATGAGAAGAGGAAAGAGGGAAACAAGATGGGAAACAAAACATAAAGATAAACGAAAGGTATGAAAATAATGAAGATAATGTTGAAGGAGATCCTGCCTCGGGGAGAGCAACCGAATAAGCCGCATATTATGTGACATTACTACCAAGACCCTGAAATAAATAAATCTGTATTCTGATTCGCTTTCACTGGCTGTATGTCTGTCTGTGTTTTCCCTGTTTGTTTATCTTCTCAGCATATATATATATATATATATATATATATATATATATATATATATATATATATATATATATATATATATATATATATATATATATACCTGCACAGACACAGTTAAAGCCAAAGAAGAGCGAGAGCGAGAGATGAAAGTAATAGGTGAGAGTGAGAGAGAATCTCGCTGCCCACTGCAAGGAAAAGAGATAAAAGAAGAAATAGAATTACGAGGAAAGAGGAACAAAGGAGGATAAAGTCCGAACAAAAACCGAAGAGAAGCACGAGCCCATCAAAGAAACTCACTTTCGAGCAATCCCTCCCCACACCCCCACCCCCAGCAACACCCCTGACTCCCTCCCAACCCCCACCCCCACTCCCCATCCCCCGACTCGAAATCAGAAGGCAGTGGCCCCCCGCTGCCCTGGCTGACCGCTCGCCGTTGCCGCCTTGACTGGCTCGCCCCGTAATACAAGCTCCCCCAATGCGAAAACTTTTCCCCTGGCTAATTGAAACCCTCGGCGCGAGACCCCTTGCAGCGCCCGCTTGCAAGAGTGACCTCTCATGACCTTGCATGAAGACGGAAGGGGAATGGGGGTAGGGAGGGTGGAGTGGACTGTTTTACATATAATGGATACGCATTATATTTTCAGGCTATCCTATCTTAAAGACTGTGGCTGTGAGTTGCATTTGAGGTTTTCTGTAATGTGTCAGGTTGTGTCTTCTGGTTATCTGCCCATTTTTTACATCGCCAAATACCAGTCTGCATTTCCCTTACTGTATATCCGGCTGAGTGGGTTGCATTCGTACGGCTTCCTTACTAGAATTTTTGTACCAGGCTCTCAAACTTCACAGCACATTATTGTCTTATCCACCTCTAAACTGCATCTACTTGTTTTACTTCTCTCTCTCTCTCTCTTTCTCCCTCTCCCTCTCCCTATACCTCTCTCTCTCTTCCTCTCTTTCCCTCTCTCTTCCTCCCTCTCCCTCTCCCTCTCTCTCTCTTCCTCCCTCTCCCTCTCTCTCTCTCTCTCCCTCTCTCTCTCTTCCTCCCTCTCTCTCTCTTCCTCCCTCTCCCTCTCTCTCTCTTCCTCCCTCTCCCTCTCTCTCTCTCTTCCTCCCTCTCCCTCTCTCTCTCTTCCTCCCTCTCCCTCTCTCTCTCTTCCTTACTCTCCCTCTCTCTCTCTTCCTCACTCTCCCTTTCTCTCTCTCTCTCTCTCTCTCTCTCTCTCTCTCTCTCTCTCTCTCTCTTCTCTCTCTCTCTCTCTCTCTCTCTCTCTCTCTCTCTCTCTCTCTCTCTCTCTCTCTCTCTCTCTCTCTCTCTCTCTCTCTCTCTCTCTCTCTCTCAATAAACTTGTCAAAGTCAAAAAGGCTCTCTCTTTCCATCTCCCTTTCACTCTCGGTTTCCTTCTCTCCCTCCCCCTTTCCCTTTCCCTCTCCCTCTCCCCCTCCCCCTTTCCCTTTCTCTCTCCCCTTTTCCCTCTCCCTCTCCCTCTTTCCCTTTCTCCCTCTCCCTCTCCCTCTCCCTCTCCCTCTCCCCCTCCCTCCCCCCTCGGACGGTTCAAGCCAACAAACTTGACTGCCTAATAGCACCTCGATACGACGTCAGACCCGTGGAATGCCTGCGCGAAATAGGACATAGCGAACACTGCGTCCTGGCAAATATGGTACACGAACTAGGACATTGTAATCGCCGTCGTCGATGTCGCAATAGGCCACACGCGATCTAGCTCTCGGTCTATTAGTCCTTCTCCCAACAAAGAACAAAGGCAAGTATAAAAAAAAATAAAATATAACAAAAACATCCAGAAGCCGAGTTCACCGAGCAAAACACTTTTTTTTTCATCTTCCCACTACTACTACCTACGACTACTTACAACTTCTCCTCCTACTACACCACCACCACCACCACCACCACCACCACCACCACCTCCTCCTCCTCCTCGAGGAAGCACCCTGCGGTCTCTTACCTTATCAGTTTAGTTTAGAAGTCCCACATAAGTTCCTCGTCCATCATCTGAAATACACACAAAGGGCTCACATTACTTGAGAGTATACACGAGTTTCGAATACACGTCAGACTCGGCTGGCACAGGGAAGGGGGGTAACAAGGGAAGGCAATATGACTCATTTCCAACTTCCTTCCTTCCTTTCTTCCGAGGTGTGTCTCTTCCTTCACTTTCTTGTCCACCTCACTCCTCTCTCTCTCTCTCTCTCTCTCTCTCTCTCTCTCTCTCTCTCTCTCTCTCTCTCTCTCTCTCTCTCTCTCTCTCTCTCTCTCGTTCTTCATCTCTTCTACATGCCAGTCTCTTTTACCTCCCCGTATCTTCGCCTTCATTTCCTCCTCTTTCTTTTTCACCTCTGCCCCTTCCTCCTTCTCCTCCTCTTTCCTCTTTACCCCCCCCCCATTTCCCCCTCTTTCATCTTTTCATCCCTTCCTCTCCTTCTCCCCCTCCCAACTTTTGCGCCACGACAGGGAAAACAACAGGCCCCTCATGTTTACCTCCGAGGCATCACAAAATGACTTAAGTGTTTCCCCTCCTTTGACCCCCTACCTGCCTCCTCCACACAGAGCGGGCGTGTGTTTATATGCTATATATAGGAACCACAGATGAGAAGGAACAGGTGTGACGGGGTGGGGGGTGAGGAGGGAGAGGGGGGACAACAATATACTACATCAAAATTCACCCCAAGGTATGTTTTCACTGCATTGTTTCGTATATGAAAGACATGAATGGCCAGACCCCATTCGCTGTTGAAAAAACAAAAACACTGAAATTGCCCAAAACAAGCAAGTTAACCAAAAGAAAAAGAAAAACAAACAATATAACGCACAAATAACTTGACGCATCACACTCACCACCACGAAATAAATTCCAACAAAATGCCGCCACGGCCTTCCTTCGCCCGCCAGATGATTTACAGATAATCTCCCCAATAACTTTCGCACAGAGGAAAATATTTACGTCATCCTAAAGGTAAACAAACACGTAACCCGCCTCGTCACGACCTTACGAGGCTTGGCACCGCGCTCCACCAAACGGGAACGACTTATACTGCGCCCTGTTTCTCTGGCGCGCGACCTCTCACTCTATTTCTTTCTCTGTTGACCCTTCTTTGACGATCTGTCTCTGTTTAGCTTTCTGTACCCCACCACCTCTGCGTGTGTGTGTGTGTGTGTGTGTGTGTGTGTGTGTGTATTAGAGAGAGAGAGAGAGAGAGAGAGAGAGAGAGAGAGAGAGAGAGAGAGAGAGAGAGAGAGAGAGAGAGAGAGAGAGAGAGAGAGAGAGAGAGAGAGAGAGAGGAGAAAGAGAAGAGAGAGAGAGGGGAGGAGAAGGAGAGAGGGAAGGGAGAGGGAGAGGAGGGAGGGAGAGAGAGGATGGAGGGAGAGGGAGAGGAGGGAGGGAGAGAGAGAGAGAAGAGAGAGAGAGAGAGAGAGAGAGAGAGAGAGAGAGAGAGAGAGAGAGAGAGAGAGAGAAAGAGAGAGAGAGAGAGAGAGAGAGAGAGGGAGAGAGAGAGGAAGAGAGAGAGAGAGAGGAAGAGAGAGAGGAAGAGAGAGAGAGAGAGAGAGAGAGAGAGAGGAAGAGAGAGAGGAAGAGAGAGAGGAAGAGAGAGAGGGAGAGAGAGAGAGAGAGAGAGAGAGAGAGAGAGAGAGAGAGAGAGAGAGAGAGGCATACAAAGTCCCCTAAATCCGTCACTTGCACTGCGTTACCAAATGTCACGTCCTTGAGAGGCCGATGGAGTGGGTGGGGGTAGAGGGGGGTGAGTCGATCGCACCCGATAATAACGAACGCTTTCATTCTAATCACTTCCTTACTCTAGCTTAACATTTCAAAGACAGCATTCGCAATTCGAAACTGGCTCGTCCAGACTTAGAAAAATGTGTATCTACTAGGTCCCATCGTCCTTGTAATAATGCCCGCGACGATATTGCCAGACATTTCGTAAATTCATGTCCACAATTAGACATGCAACATTCTTTCCTTATTCGGTCTTTTAAAAAGGTGCTTGGGGGTGTGTTCGGGGGGGGGGAGGGGCGTGCGCGTGAGTGTGTGCCTTTGTTAAGTTTTGGAATTGTCTGAGGGTGTTCGTTCGTGCGTATATGCGCAATTGTGCATGCGCGCGTGTATGCCATCCAAGCAGACTAAAAGAGAGTTAATGATAATAAGGTAATGTGGAAAGAAAAAAAATGGGCAAATGTAAAAATAGAAAGATAAATGTAAAATAAAAATATTGAAAAAAAATGAAAATTAGAACAAAAGAAGAAATATCAGAAAAATGATACAAAATAAAAATTAGATCAAAAGAAGAAATATGAGAAAAACGATAAAACAAATGAAATAGAAGATGAAAAGAAATGCAAAAGCGTGAAATGAAAGGCGATGCACGATGCGATCTGCCAGCT
>NW_028234417.1:23180042-23182542 GCF_977035675.1 Penaeus japonicus
CTTTGTTCTTAGCTCCGTGCTCTGTGACCCGTGTTTCTTGTTAAGCGAACTCCGTCTCTTCCCCTTTCCCTTCGCAGAGGCTCTTCCTCTCTCTAAAGGTTGTCGGACTCACGGGAGATCCCTTTCGATCCCACCGTGAAGACATAAAAAAGACGGGACACCCCCTTTCCCCGCTCTCTCCCCTTTCTACCCTAACTCCCTTCCCTCTCCTCCACCTTTATCTACTGCCCTCGTCATCCTCTTTACTCTATCCCTCGCTATTCGCTTCACTTCCGCCTTGCCATTATAAGTTTCCATCGCCCTCTCACCATACCCATCATCACTCCATCTTCTCTCTTTCCCTCTTCATTCCCCCATGGCAAAAGGGGGAATGAAGGAGAAAAATGAAACGAAGGAGAACACAAGAATTCCCTTGTCTGGTGATTCCCCTTGGGATGCGTATACAATCTTCAAAAGATTCTACAGATCAAGGGGAAGGGGGAAGGAGAAGTGGGAGGGGGAAGACGTAGGGGTGAGAAGTGGGAAGAGGGAAGGGGTAAGAGAAGGGAAAGAGGAATAGGTGAGAATGGGGAAGGAGAAGTGGGAGGGGGAAGACGTAGGGGTGAAAAGGGGGAAGAGGGAAGGGGTAAGAGAAGGGAAAGAGGAATGGGTGAAAAGGGGGAAGGGGAAAAGGAGAAAGAAGAAGCGAAAGCGGAAAGGGGACGAGGCGAGAAAGAAAGAGAAAGGAAAGGAGGAGGATAAGGAGTGGGATAGGGAGAGGAAAGGAAGGAAGCTCAGGGAAAGAGAAGAGGGGGAGGAAGTGGGAGGAGGGCGGGGGAGGGGGGGGAGGGAATCCGACCCTTCTTTCCTCTATCCTCCCTAACGTGACTTTCTGGTTATATCCCGGATGGTCCCCCGGAATTCCTAATTATGCCTCCTCGGATGACGCTTAACGCCGATAATTGGAAGAAAAAAGAAGGACGATAATGAGGGCAATAAAGGGTTGTTAAGATGGAGACGATTGAAAATAACCATAAGGGAGGGAGAAAGGGAGGAAGGAAGGGAGGGAGGGAGGGAGAAAGGGAGGAAGGAAGGGAGGGAGGGAGGGAGAGAGGGAGGAATGAAGGAAGGGAGGGAGAAAGGAAGGGAACGAGGGAGAAAGGACGAGAGATGGGGGGAAGAGAGAAAGGAGAAGTAGAGTGAGACCGTGAAGTGGTAGTGGAAGGAAAGGAGGAAGGGAGTAAGTAAGGAGAGAAGGAGAAAGAGTGACAGTAAGAGTGAGAGAGAGAGAGAGAGAGAGAGAGAGAGAGAGAGAGAGAGAGAGAGAGAGAGAGAGAGAGAGAGAGAGAGAGAGAGAGAGAGAGAGAGAGAGAGAGATAGAGAGGGGGGGAGGAGAAAGAGAGAGTGAGAGCAAGAGAGTAAGAGATTCAATGAGAAAGAGAAAGATATAATGAGTGCCAGGTGCCGATGTTACCAGCGGGAGTTTTGAGGCGATGAGTGCCACGAGGTCCGAGCACGTGGCCCGAGAGACTGGGTTGCGGTACCCTCCCCTGAGGTGACCGGCGAGAGAAAGGTTAAATCCAGGTGCTCAACCTAACTTTTCTGGGCCCCGTGGCAAGCCCTCCAGTCCACACCAAGGCCGTTCGAGGTCCCTCACTCGGCGACTTCTTATCTAAACTTTCGACATCATTATGAATGTGATAGCCCATCTAGAACAAGAAAGCACACACACTGTTTTCATCTCCTCGCCCATCTTGCATTATCCAAATGTAACTAAAATTTTCAACTAAATCACTCAAATCACTAGAGTTACCAACATTCCTTTTTAGTGCGTTAACTCGCACATCACTCGACCAATCAACCCTCGTGGTTGATTCAGCCACCACTACAGTCTATGTGTCTGACTTCTTGACTTCTGCCACTAGAGGATTAGGCAGTGGCATAAAAGATCACTGCAAGGATCTCCATTACTTGCAATAACTCACGTAGGCCTCTGCGTCAAATATGCACGATATTTTTTCATGAATAAGTGGACCTTAAAATCCCAATTAAGAGAGGGAATGTAAATAACGATGCTTACAATTGTTGCTGCAATTAGTGTTTGTGCTGCACTATAAACAGGAGGAAAACGGGGTGATAAAATATCAGTAAACTCATATGATTATATCTTTATGAAAATTTTACTAAAACGATTATCTCGATGGTTTGCTTTCACAAAAGGGGCCAAATTAATTATAAATACAGAGTAATTATGATGACAATCGTTTCACCGTCGAATCATTTCTATATATAATCCAAATGATTCACAAGCTAAGCCTCGATCCTGTTATGTTCTTTTCTTCCGTACATGTTACTGCTGTTATTGTGGTAGTTGTAACTGTTGTTGAAGCTGTAGTTGCAGCAGCAGAAATCCGTGGAACGACCTTATTTCCTTCATGCGAACTTCTTTATGTTTACTTTGATTTCCTCTTCACAACATTAAATTAAACAACACTCTGAATCTTAACATCCGGTATGCGTT
>NW_028234417.1:23202542-23220042 GCF_977035675.1 Penaeus japonicus
TCTGCATTCTTAAAACACAGCCCATTTTTTGAGAGGGTTTAATTATTGTAGATAAAAGTAATTTTTTTGTGCATTTTAAAGTCAGATAGCAAGATGACGCGTCTTTTAATGGTTGGAGTTCATTATTCTTTCGTAATTGTTTTATAGATAATATTCTGAATATTGTAAAAAGCTCCATAAAAAGAAATAATTTTTATAAAGACAAAAATTGCTTAGAAAATGTTCATGGAAAACATATTTCCCTTTAGACCAATCTGAACAGTTTAACTCTGCATAGTTTTTAGATATAAGGTGACAATTTAAATTCATAACTAGATAACATATTTTATAATACTTTGAACACATTTTGGTTTCTAGTTTTAAAAGATATATTTGAGGAGACCCCACATTGTAGTTATCAGAAAAAATACAGGATTGATAATGTTCTTAAAGTATACTATATGCATTATTGATTGATAGAAATAAAGATAATTAGCCATGCATTATTAATGTGATATTCACAGTTTGAAGTAAGGGCTTTCAGCATCATGTCTCTATACTCAAAAAATTATGCAGATATAAGTAAATCTCTGCTAGAAGCACTTATTAGGGTTGTGGTTTGCTTCCATCATTCTTGAATTTTGGACTTCAACATAGTGGATCAGTAGCCTAATGTAATTAGTTCCCAAAATATTCATTCATATAGAAACAATTGTGGAATTAGAGTATTTTGAGACAATTTTAGTTGATTATTTCTAAAACATTGCATAAAGTACTTTACTGGGATCCTTAGATATTTAGGATAAGGAGCGATATCCTGTAACTGCTGTGCCAAGCTAATTCTCATAACTTCTATGGTGGTGGTTCTATTTCTCTCAATGCTATTTCTCACATTCATCCCATGCTGGTGCATATCGAGCATCCCCCTCTTCTCCCAACCGTGAGAGATCATAGTCCTAGTTCCCCAAGTGAGGAAGGGTTTTTATGTAATGGCTAATTTCTTAAATCAATAATCCTTATGAAAATTGCAAAAACAAGGACATTAAGATTTATTTAAGCCATGTATTATATGTGGAGACCTCTTCAAGAATTACTGTAATTTTTTTATTGGTAATGTAAGTTTTTTTTTTTTTATATTGTTTACAAAATCCTCATAATACTTATTTTGAAATTGTATTATTATCATATGCTCTAACTACAGGATTCTCCATTTGGAATCAAAGTTCCTGGTAATCAGCCAGCTATGCAGGTAGAGGATTGACATGATACCTGAGTGTGCAATAACCTTGCCTCCTTAACATTTTTTTAAACTTTGTGTTTTTATCACTAACAACCATAATTTTAAGACATTGTAATCAAATGTTATTGCTTATATATTTGATACTTTTTACCCTGGGTGATTCTAGTAATGTAATGCTCTTGATATTTGTTCACTGTTTATGAAGCAAAAGATGATTCTGGTAACACTGTGGTTTGTATTTATGGGTTACAATTATTATATCAGCATCATTGCTCACCAAAAATTATATTTATACTCAAAGTACGTGAAAATTAATTGAACATTATTTTTCCTCCTATTAATCTTGGTTTATAATACTGCATGACTTGAAATTTATGAATAATACCATTTAAGTAAAAAAGAAAGAGCTCGTATATTGTGTTGAATGTAGTTAAGAGTTGTTCCTGAAATTCTCAGAACTGTATGTAGAAAGTATTGTTTATGTCCAATCTTTCTTTCTTTGTACTTATTAGCAGGTTCTTAAATTTAAATGTGTATTGCAGAGTAATGTGTACCTATTTTTTCAATATTGTTATATAGAATTTGTACTGAACCAGAAGCTGTAACTGCACATGTTCACAATTATTGTCAAGAATATTACAATCATTGGCTCAACTTTTTCAGGGTCAGCAACAGAAGCAGGAGGAGATGATGCAGCAGCAACAGCAGGCAATCAATGGGCTGCTAAACCAGGTGCTTGACCAGCAGGCAAGAGCAAGGTGTAAGTACATACTTGAATAGTTTGCCAAAATTATTTTTAATGCTTAGCACAAGTGGTAAAAGACCAGTTTCTAAAATTAGATTTCTCTCATGAGTATATGTTCAGGATTGTAAATAAAATAAAAGTATAGTTCTTTGTGTCCTTGCCTACTGTGAAATTTTTTTTTTTACCCTTCTGCTATGGGCATTTTTCACAGGATCGGATCACTTTTGCATTGCATTTTTTTTTTCTCAAAATACAAGCTTGTTAGTCCTTCAGTTGTGAAACTAACACATTATACCAAATGATAATTAGTATCACTTTGTTAATATATCATATATAAACCCATATAGCATACCATAAGTCTATAGAAAACAATATAAAACACATCTTGAAATATTGCCCATTTTGGAAGGGTAACTTAAACAATAAAGTTATAGGCCATGTTCTGTTTTACTGCAGTAAATTATCCATCAGTATAATTGTTTTCTTTGTTGCTTAAAACAGTAAACACCATCATGGTAGCCAAGCCGGAGAAAGGCAAGCAAGTTGAATCGGTCATTGTTCAAATGGCAACTTCAGGTCAGATTGGTGGGAAGCTGTCAGAAAACGACCTCATTGGCCTTGTAGAAAGAGTTAATGCACAAACCCAGAAAACAACAACAGTGAAGGTATGTTATGATGGGTTTTCCACTTGATTACTTGTGTATTGAAAATAGTGAGTGTGAGCATGAATGAGTGATTGTAAATGTGAGAGCAATTATGAGTGTGATGGTGAATAAGTGTGAAAATGAGAGATTGAGATTGAGAGCGAGAGTGAGAGTTGGTGTGCAAGTGAGTGAGAGTTTAATATATATATATATATATATATATATATATATATATATATATATATATATATATATATATATATATATATATATATATATATAAATAAACATAAGATAATAGATATATGATATATGATATAATATAATGAATTTAGAATATATGAACAAGTTATTTTTCTATCTCTTACATTTTACACACACTTGTATTGCTTGAAAGGAAATTATAGAAATAGGTATAGCAGTCTCAATATTCTCTTTCACAGTTTGACCGACGACGCGCTGCTCTTGATGATGATGATGATTGGTAAATCAAATGCCACAAGAAGAAAGCAAAAGAAAAAATCCCAGACTTAAGCCATGAAGCACAGATTTTGCCTACATTTAAACTCCGCTTTTCTAGACCATTTCTTAACCATGTTTTGATATCTGTTTCTCACAGGTTGCCTTTCTCTTGAAGTATAAATTTTGAAACTTTTTTTTTTTTTTTTTTTTTTTTTTTTGTCTGATATGAACTAAAGAGGAAATGTTTTTCTCTTGTGCTTATTGGTAACAATAAAAGAACACTGCTTTGTTATTGATACTCTTGTCTTTTTCTTTTCTTGAAGTAAAATGAACATAAAAATAATCATCATTGAGAATTCATGACTTGGTTTTCTCTTAAGGTTTTCTCTTTTGTTTGTGCTGTTAATTTTTGCTCAACTTTTTTGAATTTTGAAGAGGTATGATGTTTCAGTTTGTTTTTACCGGATCTGAAGTTATGGCAAACTGCTTATTTATGCTCTCAACACAATTTCTTAATATCTCACTTCTAAGATCTGCTTGATAAAACAATCAGTCAGCAATATTGAATACCTGATTATAGATTTTTTTCTATAAAAAGAGATTGTTGGGGGTTTGAAACAAAGTTTGCAGAAACCAATGTATTTTTTCACAAGCCCTGCCAAATGTGTAATAACTGAATAACTTAAGTTGCACTTTATACTATGACCCTCTACTATGAAAGATTTGCGTCCTTTGCACTATGCATAATCCCAGGCTTGAAATTCATGGCTTAATTAATATAAAGTTACATATGTAACTGATAGAATTGGAGAACTAAGTAGGCACTATGCAACCCAATTTTAATATTTCAAACAACTAATTGTCAGCTTGTATTATTCATCCAAAGTGAGATTAGGGTTGTTGTTAGTACGTGATGTGTGGCCTTGGTATTAAAATCGACTATGAGTCTACTCTGTGAGTAGCTTGCCTTGGAACGTTTTCACTTCTGTTGTTGGAAGACAATACATGACAATGTATTTTGCTATTCAGAATAATGAAGGAGAGCAGAACAGGCTAGTTTTTAATGATATTCTGTTAGGTAACAGTTAATTGTAACCTTCAGAAGGTAATTAACAAACTAGTCTCATGTTATAGTCACAACAAAGCTGTCTCAATTGTATTGAGTGGGTATGTTTTGTACTATTGTGTTTAGTCAATTTCTGTTCTATGATTGCTTATACTTGTTTATTAATAAAGTCTAAATTGCAGTACTACTAGTTTTGCTTCCTGCTTTTAATAGTGTTACACTGATGAGCTGATATTAACCCAATGATGACAGTGTGTCACACCAGTGTGACACACCATCGTGCCTGATGATGGGGCAACACACCTGTGTGACGTCCCCGAGGCGATATTACTTAGGCCCGGTGTAGGGCGTTGCCAGTTCTCGCTGGGCCTGTCAGGATTAAGTTAAAAGACTGTAATACTTAATTGGTAATGTATATTATCATGACTGCAAAACAATACTGGTTCAAATTGCAGTTAACTGGAAGAGAATGGGAATACCAGAAATCCCTTTCTGATATAGGACATGTATCATTATACAAAAAAGTAATTATGAGGAGTTTATTATAAATTACAAATTTATTGATTCCTTAGGGTTGCTTTCTCATAGAAATGAGGTGTGAGTTCCAATAACCAGGCAGGATCAATGACAGTAAGGTCCCTCATGAATACACGAGATGTGTGTAGCACCTCGTGAAACAGCACCCTGAAAGAAAGTATAATTAGACCTCAAAGTAAAGTCTCACCTAGGTTAAACACTTGTTTACATTGTATTGCATTAAATGTCACAAGGGTTAAAAAGAGCTGTTTCATGTCTTATATAACATTACTTTCAGTTAACATTCTAGACCATACCACTGCGGTTGACTTTCTTTGTAGAGCATAGAGGATGGATGGATGTGCAGGGTTTGTTGTCCTCTCACAGTTTTATATGATCCAGAATGGTGGAGAAAAGCAGCATTTGGAAACATACCAGCTGTAATACATTTGCAGACTGCATCCACACCACCTATCATGTGAAAAAGTCAGATGTTACTACCAATACTCATGCCATTTGCTCAAATATCTATTGTTCAAAAAGTTGTATACTTTAGGTGATAAAAGTGTTCTAAAAGTGTTCTAACCTTCACATGACTTTATAGGAATTTCAAAATTAACAATTAGTTTTTCCATTCTGCTTCGCATTTCAGCTGCTCTCCGGAGTGCACGGTGATTGATGAAGTTTTTGACACACCACTGCTTTGATTCACCTTGTTTGACATAAGCAGTGAATACATTTAACAAGGTTATCAGGTCTCCTTCATTCACCTAAAAAATAGAAAGAAAGTATTCTGTTCAATAACTCTTTTTCTTTTCCTTCTTTCTCTCTTTTTATATAAAGCATGAAAGTGAGCAGAAAGTAATTTCTATCACTCTTAACTTGTATTTTTTTATTATATTTTTAAAAACTTCACCTAAGTTTCTGTTTCTTTCTTTTGCTACTTACCATCTTTTATTAAATCCTATCTTTCCTTTATCTGTGGCTAGTGATGACCTAGTTCTTCTACAGACTGGCAAATTTTAACTCCTTCATGATGGATGACTTGATATCACATCATCAGAATATTTCTGAGACAACGGATGACTTCTTAACATTTTCACCATATGTACACATTGTACAGTTACATTTGTATATACACAATGTAGTTGTATTTGTATATACACATTTTTCAACACTTTATAAATAAATTGTTGCCCCTTGGAACAGAATGAGTGAAAATCACTTTGAGAGGTGGGAAGCTGAGAGCACTTGTTTTATTGCTAGCTGGAGTGTGTAGGAGTCCATGAAACAGCCTATTGGTGATAATGTGACAGATAATGTATAATCAGTGTTTATTAACTGCTTTGTCTTCTTACTATATCAATAATCACAATTATCTGAAATTTCCTCCTTCCTGTTTTATTATACTCTTCTCCTTCAGTGTTTCTTTTGTTAATGAAGCCTTTTTTGTACCCCCCTACATGATCATTTATCTATCTTTCTTTATCTTACCCATCACTCTCCTCCTCCTCCATCTCTTTCTGTCTCCATTTACCTATTCCTAGCTTGTTCCAGTTAGGAACAAAAGAGTATTATGAGGACAATAGGATGAACAACAAAGCCTTGTTTTATTTGGTCTCTGTTCATGGGCACTTCTCAAAGGCTGAGCACAGCAGTGCATCAAGCTCTTGTACCCTGTTAATAGGTTTGAAGGCTAACAATATCATAGTCCTGATATCTTACTGTGTGACAATATGCAATATTATTTCCTTTTCTCTTTTTACCAGTCTATCAGTATGTCTCACTTCCATCATTTCTAAAACTTTTGTGCATTCTTACCTGAAACTTTCTGTGGCATATTTTTGCTTCAGTTCCCTTGCCTCTGGGGGTTATGAATACATTTTGAACTTGCAGCATTGCTACTACAGACAGTATTTCTTGTGAACATCCAAAGTCTCCTAGAATATTGAATAAGTGAATTGTAAGTTAACTTAGATACATACAACATTAATAATTTTACAAGTACTGACTTCTCAAGTTTGTTTTTTTGGTACAGGATTATGATTAACTTGAAACATCTAGTGTAACCATAATTTTCAGTTAAATGTGTGAAACTAAATCTTATGTGGGGACACATTCTCTTAACAGATAATTCACAAAGACTGAAACAATCAGTGACTACTTTAGTGTGAATGATTTCTCATGAATAATCACCTACAACTCTTCCTAAACAAGCTTGCCTCACTATGCATACCAACACTGGTAAAGCACTTAAGGAAACTAAAAGAGAAGAGAGAGGAAAAAGAGAGAGAAAAAGAGAAAGGGAGAAAGAAAAAGAAAGAAAAAGAAAAATAAATAGACAAAAGAAAAAAAAAGAAAAAAAAGGAAAAGAAAAGAAAAAAAGAAAAAGAAAGAAAGAGAGAGGGAGAGAGATAGAGAAGAAAAAGAGAAAGAAAGAAAAAGAGAAAGAAAATGAAAATGAAAATGAAAAAGAAAAAGTGGGAGAGAGAAGAAAAAGAGAGAGACAGAAAAGGAAAAGGAAAAGGAAATAGAAAGAGAAAGAGAGAGAGAGAGAGAGAGAGAGAGAGAGAAAAGAGAAGGAGAAAGAAGAAAAGAGAAAAAGAAAAAAAAGAAAAAGAAAAAGAAAGAAAGATAGAAAGAGAAAAAGAAAAAGAGAAAGAAAGATGAAAATAAAAATAAAAATGAAAAGAAAAAAGGGGAGAGAGAAAGAAAAGAGAGAGAGGAAAAGGAAAGGAAAAGGAAAAGAAAGAGAAAAGAGAGAGAAAGAGGAAAAGGAAAGAAAAGAGAGAGAGAAGAGGAGAGAAGAGAGAAAAGAGAGAAGAGAGAAGGAAGAGAGAGAGAGAGAGAGAGAGAGAGAGAGGAAGAAAAGGAAAAAGAGAAAGAAAAGGAAAAAGAGAGAGAAAGGAAAAGGAAAAGGAAAAGGAAAAAGAAAAAGAGAGAGAGAGAAAGAAAAAGAGAAAGAAAGAAAAAGAGAGAGAGAAAGAGAAAGAAAAGGAAAAGGAAAAGGAAAGAATGAGAGAGAGAAGAAAAAGAGAAAGAAAGAAAAAGAGAGAAGGAAAAGGAAAAGGAAAAAGAAAAAGAGAGAAAGAAAAGGAAAATGAAAAGGAAAAAGAAAGAAAGAAAGAGAGAGAGAGAGAGAGAGAGAGAAAAAGAAAAGAAGAAAATAATGAAGAAAAAAAGGAAAAAGAAAGCAAAAAAGAAAAAGAAAAAGAAAAAGAAAAAGGAAAAAGAAAAAGAAAAAAAGAAAAAAGAAAAAATCCATACATAACCTACTTGCTATAATTACCTTTTCAATTTCTCTCTTAAATGTGAATAGCTTCCACACCCACCTGAGACTAACAGCATCTTGGCTAGCTGTGGAGACAAGGGAAACTCAGCCATCTGCTGTCCTAGGGGTTTGGTCAGTGTGCCTACTTCAGTGAGAGCTCCAAGGGCAACAAGTTCATCCAAGGCAGCTGTCAGGTGTCGGGCAGGAGGTGGCGAAGGGAAGTCAAATCTAAGCATATTTTCTAGAGGGGGAAAAGAAAGCATGAGATGATGTATAGAAAGGAAATATAGTAGAAAGGAAAGCAAGCATAAGAAGATGTTGAGGAAGAGAAGTAAACAGGAGACAGAGAAGCAGAAAATATGAAAAGGAAAAGAGATGTAGAAGATAAATATGAAAAAAAATAGATGTAAGACAAGGAAAAATAAACAGATCATCTTAATGTGCTGATAAATGTGAAATTATATAAGCTACAATTATATACATAAAGATTAACAATATCATAACATAAAAAATATTAATTCATATCTATTGTAAAACTATATTTACCGATCCCTAAGGCCATGAGGCTAAGAACTGCTGGTGAGAGATTTGTTCTGACCATCTCAGGTGGGGTGACTTCACTTAATTTGTCAAACTCTTCCTCTGGATACAACCTAGTGATACAATATAAATAGCTTTATACTTAAAGACATATAATAATCAATTTAGTGAAAGAACTCAAAATGTGAGGACTTCTGTGCTATAATTCCATATATAACAAATGCAAGAGAGAGAAAAATGAATCAGCAATCAATTAATTACATTAATGAGTTTTAATATCATTAATAATAAGAGCAACAATAAAAATAACAGGAAAAAAAATTGATATGCAGAAGATGTTTAAAGAAAAGATCACTTTACCTGTATACTTTTCCTGATCGCACTCTTCCTGCTCTTCCAGCTCTCTGAGTGGCAGATGCTTTTGAAGTAGGAACAACTACCAAGGAATCTGTGTGACTCTTCACATTGTACCATCGAAGTTTTGCAAACCCACAGTCCACCACTATGTGTAGGAGAACAGAAATATATCATGACTTTGAATAAGAGATTTTTATAAGAGATGGTACAAGATACATCCAACAATGAAATCTCTTGTTTAAAAAAAATCATGGTATCAATTTAATTATACAGCTACTTTGTAATTCCAAAAATTTCATTAATTTAAAAATATATAAATATCATACAATAAAAAAGATATCTTACCATAGACAATACCAGGAATTGTAACAGATGTCTCAGCAATATTTGTTGCCACAACAACTTTTCTTACTCCAACAGGTGAGGACTGGAAGGCACGCAACTGTTCATTGTTACTCAGACTCCCATGCATTGGTAAAATAAGCAGAGAATCTGAGAGAGGAGACAATAATGCCATCAGGAAAGGATTAAACTTATAAATCCATAAATATTACAAGATTTTTTTTCTTAAAGTCATTGCTTGTGTTTTGCTCCTTGCATTGTACTTAATATTCTATCTCCTATAAGTAATTACAAAATCTTATATTCTGTATAGCAGCAGCATCACGTATGAGGAAAAAACTTTCTTCCAAATCACAAAAATGTGATGCAAAAAGCATAATCGATAGCACTATTAAAAATAAGAACAACAATAGCAACATTAATAAGAACAGTAACCATTCTAACAACCTTCATTTTTCTTGAGAGAAGCAGCCTCTTCCTTCAGATATGACACACAGTTGTCCACCTCTTCGACTCCTGTCAGAAAGACCAGAACATCCCCAGCAGGTTCTTTTTTGTGGATCTTCATCACTGTCTCAACACTACACTTTACATAGTCAGCTGCTCCTTCTGATGATAGGATAAAGACATTATTGGAATAAAATGTCTGCAATATAGTGACAGCAGATAGGGTGTTTTCCTCAAATTGTTTAGAATAAGGATGGTGGCCATTTCAAATATAAATATTAAATTTAGAACAAGTGCCTTGTAAGAATCAATGAACCAAGTTATGCAACTCATGACATTGTTCTATGCTAGTGGAAAAGCATTATAAAAAGACTATCAAACAGACAATTCCATAAATATACATGGATGAATAGCAAACATTTAACATCATTATACTATTGATATATCAGTTTCTCCATTGAGAAAAGCTATTCAATTAAAATTTCCCATTGGTTTAATACATGTTTGTGAGATAAAAGAAAAACTCATAGAGAAACACTGTGAACATAAAAGAGAAACTTGAGCAAAAAATCTTCTAATTTACCCTCCAGATAATGGATGTCAACTGGATGGGTACGGCCTTCCACTGATATTACAGCTGCTGTGTCTTTCTCTTTGTTGTTGGTTGTGTTGAAGTTGAAAAAGTTGTACAGCTGATCTGCATCCACAGTTGCCGAGCTGATGACTAAACGCAAATCTCGACGTCTTTTTAAAATTTTCTTCATTAGTCCCAGAACTATGTCTGTGTACAGGGTTCTTTCATGCACCTCATCCAAAATCATTACTGAGTACTGGAAAATTTGAAACATTATTAAAAGATGTTTAAATAAAGGAAACTTTATCCATTACATACCTTAAAGATTAGTGCAAACTTTAGTGTTTATGACTGATTATAAGGAAATATATTTTATCAATTACCTGTCATAGAAAAAAAAAATCCTGAATTATATTTGTTGGGGAATAAATCATGTAAATAGGAAATATAAAGAATACTAAAATCAAGTTCAATTGAAAAACAAAACAAAGCAGGTGAGTCATTAATACTATACAATATCAAAGGAACAAAGCAAAGGGCAAAAATTACAGAGATTACATATGAGAAGTGCATAAAGAATAAATGTCAAGAAAAGACAGGACCTCATGTTCTTGTAAAATCAGTGATTGTTGAACAATTCCTAGAACTCTTCAAAGATGGTAGAAGTGTGGGAAAATCAGATTCAAATCACGTGATACATAATAGAACACCTTAGGGGTAGCCTGATAGTGATCTATACCCCTTAGCAAAAATGTTCATTCAAAGAACTACATATAAATTATGCAATTAAAAGGCCAAAACAAATGGGGCCCTTCACTGCTCTGAACTCTAAAACACTGCCCAGCTGCTTGCAATAAAAATAATATGTTCCCTATCATGGAGAGCAAAAGAACACAAAACAGCCTACCTGTCTTAGCAAGGGATCTGCCATCATCTCTCGCACAAGTATGCCTTCCGTCATGTACTTTATTTGTGTGGTCCCTGGTATGCAGCGATCATCAAAACGTATGGAATAACCAACTTCTCGTCCCAATATGACATCACACTCATCTGCGACCCGAGTGGCAAGTGAGGTGCATGCAACACGCCTAGGCTGTGTTATTCCTACTATGCCATCTACAGGCCAACCAGACTCTCTGAGATACTGAATAAGAAAAGGTTAATGGTTAAAATATCATATCCATTTCTGATTTTATGATGTTTAAACTATGAAGAACATAATCCTTCCAAAGAATAAAATATTAAGATTACAATCATATCATAAGTAAAAAACAAGAAAGCAAAAATATGGAAAAACAAAGGAAAACCTAAAAACACTATATTCAAACCCTAATCACACCTCTCGCAACCATTCACCATCTAATTACCTGCGGTATTTGCGTACTCTTCCCAGACCCAGTCTCACCAACAACTATGGTGGTCTGAAATTTCTCAATCAAATAGAGTATGTGGTTCCTTGCAGGGAAAACAGGCAACCTCTGACGCTGTTTATCAATTGTCATAGAGTGGTGGGGATTGTAGATGAAGGATGTCCCACTTGTCTTATCCACATCACTACGGTCTTCGCTGAATATGTCATCACCTGAAGCAAATTATGAGGAGTAATGCTGTAATGTATTAAGTATACTCTCTACATAAAAAAAGTGACCTTGATGTAAATAATTTTCCTTGGGTAGAGATATTGGTGATACAGGATTAAGTTAATTTAAAAGCTTTTATCTATTGTTTCCTATTTACATATCTGTTCATATATATGAGTGCATGTATATACATATCTCTATGGACAAGCATGTCATCTTACCTGGTTTCAAAAATTTAAGTTTGTAAGACATTGTAGATGTTCTAACTTTGCATCTGACACGACAACCTGGAAAAAAAATGAAAAAGAGGGTAAAATTAGCTATTCTTTAAGGAATGTTCTAATCTAATTCCCAGGATTAAAACTTTCCTGAGAAACTAATCAAAGTACTTAGCTTAAAAAGTATAAATTCATAAATAAACGTTTAGCTAAATGGACTGTTTCCACTGATTATTAACTTAAGCAATTCACAACAAATCCTCATGATTAGGTCCAGATGGAACAGATTTTAGGATATTGTTGGTGCTGTTCAGAACCTGATTCATAATTTGTTTAAGAATACCTCAAAACCTTCATAATTCCCTAGTTTTGAATAGCTAATAGAAAAACCTTAATGTCTCCTTTTGATTTAGTACTTACATTACTCATGATTAACTGCAATAATCATGAATAATGAAGAAAAAATCCTTACTATAATAATGATAACAATGTTTGTTTGGTGTAGGTGGGTGTTGGTATGTGTGTGTGTGTGTGTGTGTGTGTGTGTGTGTGTGTGTGTGTGTGTGTGTGTGTGTGTGTGTGTGTGTGTGTGTGTGTGTGTGTGTGTGTGTGTGTGTGTGTGTGTGTGTGTGTGAATGTGAGTGTGAATGTGAGTGTGAATGTGAGTGTGAGTGTGAATGTGAGTGTGAGTGTGAGTGTGAGTGTGAGTGTGTGTGTATGTCTGTGAATGTGTGAGTGAGTGAGTGAGTGAGTAAATGTGAGTGAGTGAGTGAGTAAATGTGAGTGTGAGTGTGAGTGTATGTGTGTATAAGTGTGTGTGTAAGTGAGTATAAGTGTGTATAAGTGTATGTGTGTGTGTAGGTGTGTGTGTGTCTATATATATGTATGTGTGTGTGTGTGTGTGTATGTGTGTGTGTGTGTGTGTGTGTGTGTGTGTGTGTGTGTGTGTGTGTGTGTGTGTGTGTGTGTGTGTGTGCTTGTGTGTGTGTGTGTGTGTGTGTGTGTGTGTGTGTGTGTGTGTATGTGTTGTGTATGTGTATGTGTATGTGTATGTGTATGTGTATGTGTGTGTGTGTGTGTGTGTGTGTGTGTGTGTGTGTGTGTGTGTGTGTGTGTGTGTGTGTGTGTGTGTGTGTGTGTGTGTGTGTGTGTGTTTGTGTGTGCAATTCAAAAATCTACTTTCAAAGTTCTACAAACTATCTCATATAAAATATCTTTTCTGTTTGTTTACAAAACAAAAGTATAACACCAAACATGCACACACACTTTCCCTCTAAGATGCATAAAAAACAACCCCCAAAACAGTCCAAAATACCCTTTGAAAAGTCCAAAACCCTCACTTCAGAAAGACAACGTTGTCAAACGTTTACATGTGACGTCACAATCAGCTGATAGTACTAGGGATTTGTTTATAAATATATTTCAAAGTGGTTTACACTGTTATTTGCGATTTTTTGATGAAATATAATTGTATTTTTAAAAATATATGATATTCCATTCATCAATTGGGATAGAAAACGGAAAAGTGTAAAGACCGTAAGGATGCTTTTTGAGAGTTGTTCACCTGTGTCACACCTGTCGGTAATCATCAGTTTTCTCTAAATTCTCGTATCTTCATTATCAGTTATTTTGCAGTGATCCTCTTCTGTTCCTCTGTTCTAGACAAGAGCAAGACGACATTGTGAGAACATATTGTAATTTGAAACGGCCAGCATGTCTTACCGGGAGATAAGAAGTGAGTTGTCATTCTTTGATAAATATGGAGAAACTAATGATATATCATGTGGTAATTGCTTGTAGAATAGTTGGGTTGTTTATGTCATTGGTGTCTTTGATGTGTCAATGGGTAGTGTATGGTTGATTACTTCATTGTGACATTAGTGATTTAGGGAATCGTTTTGTGATGCACAATTCATTTCTGACATATGTTTGTGGATGACCACTGGGACACTGATATCAGTGTGTGTGTGAATGTGGGTGTGAATGTGGATGTGGGTATGGTTGTGGTTGTGGGTGTGGTTATGGTTGTAATTGTAGTTGTAGTTGTGGTTGTGGTTGTGGTTGAAGGTGTGCATGCATGTGTGCATACATGTGCATTTGTGTGCATGTGAAACTTTTGATAATTGTAATTATCATTAAAAGCTTCACATTACCAATGTCATTGCAACTAGTATGGGTGAATTGCTAATAAACTGATTTTGCATTTATAATAGATTATTTTTTTGTTAACCAGATAGAGTGATAATGTGATCTTGTACCTCTTAGTTGGGGGAAGGCATGGCATATAAGTGGAAAAGAGATAAAAATACTTATAAAAATTACTAATCATACCAGTATAAAATAATCAGCTTCTCCTCCCCTTATAACTCATTGTTAGTATCACCCTCCAACTAGTCTGCAAAATCTTCACTTTGGTATGCTCTTGCAAAAGAAAGCCCGTGTAAGTCATTGCATGGGGTTATCTATCATGGAAAAATATGTATTACATAAGTTTTCTTGCTCAGACTTATTGCAAAAAGGGACAGGTATATTACGTAAATATTCTAGGTCACGGACGTATGGCATTGAGCTATTTGTAATGTTATTATGTAGATATTTTCAGTCACAGATGTGTTGCAGAGGTCTATTTGTTAAGGACACAGGTATTTCGTAAATATTCTGGATCACAGAAGTATCGCTGGAGGCAGATAATAAAGGACATATATTATGTAAATAATTTAAAACTCATCTTGCCTGTAACCACCAGCATAATAAATCCTTTTTATTAGCTTATTTTTAGCCCATAATTTTCATGATATCCTTTCTGCCCTCCTGATCTATTTTAGCTAGGATCATCAGAATAGTTAGTTATTTAAATGAAACTACTGTAAATGGTTGGCATATTATCAGCTCTTGGTAGCAATATTGTTAATGTGGCTGTGGACCTTTTAGTAAGTTATACCTATTTTAACATTATTTTAAAGACAAATATAAAGCTGCTCTATCTTCTGTACTTCAATAGACTTGATAGAACACCTAAGATCCCTGGGCTTCACACGACTGGTGTCGCTGGAGAACTTTTCTACGCCCAATTTCCCTCTAGTCGCAGAGATCCTCATATGGTCCATCAAGATGGTAGACAGTGATTCCGACATCTCAGACACTATTGATTGTGAGCAAGACCGTGTGATACTCATTCGTATGGCTGCTGTCTTCTTTGTAAGTTATTTACTTTGGTTACTTTTTATATCACATTTATTTATTTATTTGTCATTTTTTTTGAGAACGTACAGTCTATTGATTATACCTGATATACTGATGTAACTATTATTTTGTATTTGATTTTTTTAATGGAAAGATATTCTTCTATGTATATTTACGGTTAATTGCATTTATTGCCATATATTTTGATATTACACATTATCATTAGTTTTAAATATCAGCTTTCTAAGACTGTTCAGCAGTATGTCATATCATATTTTTTCTGTTTTCTGACAAACTAGTATCAGAAATTAGGACTTCGCCTCAATACCCTGCGCTTGTATGGAGCAGACAAACTTGCTGCACGAGAACTGCTCAAGGTAACCTCTGGTCTGTATCAGGCTATGCAGACAGCATTGAATGAAAGCACATGCACTGGAGATGAGGTAGAGAATCAGAAGTATTCAACATCATTGTCAGGAAAAGTAAGTTTTGATTATTGTTTGGATATAGTGGTACTATATTTAAATATTTTTGCCACTGCCTTCAGGAAAGAAAGAAATACTGCATACATGATCCGATTTTATAAGTCTCTGTAGAGTTATTTTTCATCATATTGATTACATTGATTTTCATTTTAGGAATTGCGGGAAGTACGTCAGCTTGCATCAACTATTGTAATGGATGCAACTGCTCTGCATGATAGTTTGAAAAGAGAAGTTGATTACAAGGTAGGCTTGAACTATGTTAGGTTTTTATCCACATGTTGATGGGCTGTATTATCTGAAGAAGTACTTGTTTATTGTAGAAATCCCAAAACATTTTGATATGTGAAAGAAAGTAAATGGATGGAATGATCTGGGAGTCTCAAATCTGTAAAGAAAATAAGATTTTTGCAGTAATATTCAGAAATTTGTTTTGCTTACAGTAAATTAATTGCTAGGACTTTTCCTTTTAAGGTTGTTGATATTTAACAGTATTGCTAGTTATGTGTGTCTTTTGAAAAATATATGTATTTCCTATCTGTTCAGATTAATGTATTTCTGTGAAGGTATTTATAAACATATGAATAATGATCCAAAGTTACTGTATATATAATATTTACATATGATATGTGAGCTGAGCAATGATAAGATATATAAAAGTGTAAGAATTCCTGAGAAATATGAAGTGCTTGTATCTGCACTCAGGTATATATATTTGATTCTTTTTCTTAATTTCATGAGTATAATTTTATATTGTAAAATGTTTAAACAGTGTGAATTATGTGTAACCATGACTGAATAAATTTCAGCCAAAGATTTATCAAGGACACACAAATGACTTAAAAAAATATTCAATTCTCATCCTTGTCTCTTTTTCAGGAATTAATAGTAAAAAGGTAAATTATTTAGATACTTTCCACCATCAGTATGCACAAAGACAGAACCATTTTGGTGTGCTATGCATGAGAGATGTCTTTGAATGGAATATTATTATTAAGCACAATTAGTGGCTATATGTTGGCTAGACAATATCTGGAAGAGTCAGCAAATGATACTTGATTTAAGTATTTATTGTATCCATCCTCCATCATCATCATCATCATCATCATCATCATCATCATCATCATCATCATCATCATCATCATCATCATCATCATCATCATCATCATCATCATCATCATCATCATCATCATCATCTGTTATGATTGTCCCATTGCATAATTGGTTTAGAGAGGGTTAAAAGAGTATCACTCAAGTCCTTTAGTATTTTTGTGGATGTGAGAATGAATGATGAAAAGTTTTTGTAACAACCTGCATTCTAGTAAGAAAAAAAAATCATTATTTATTATCTTAGAAAATAAATTAGAAATTGTTAACTGCATCATTACATTTTAATCTAACTATAATAACAGGAAGGCATTCTGTAGTTCTTTTGACAATACCTATTTGCATACCTATTAGTATAGATTGTTTTTATATAACAAATAGGAAAGATAATCAGGATGATATTGAAACTAACAGTTTTTGTGTACAATAGAAGAAAGGTTAATTATGGCTGTTTATTATGTCAACATTCCATTCCAAATTCTTGTGTGTTTATTATTGCAAAGTGGTTTAAAAGCTGTAACTTTTATTGATATTGGTTTGTTGTGTGGGAAATGGTCTTCATAGCAGAATGGGATTAATGCTTGAAGTCGACAGAGACTAGAGACCCTTGCAGTTACAGTAGAGGAAACCTTTCTACTCAATTAAGCTAGAGATTGAGTTAATGTAGCTAACTAAAGGTGTAGAAGAGACTTGAAAATTGAAAAATGCAAGATAAAAAACAACAACATTATTTGTATATTTCAAAAT
>NW_028234417.1:23227542-23230042 GCF_977035675.1 Penaeus japonicus
TTCAAACTGTAGAGCATATCAAGTGTCATCTGGACAATAGCTTGGTTCAGAAAGTTGCAACAAGGGTTCTTTAAAATAAATATTAATAAAAGGTTAGAAGTACACATATCTATAATAGAATAATGATTATAATGAATGTAACAGAAGCAAAATTTCAGGATGTGATCGTTCAGGACTAGGACTTTTTTCAGTGAACGATTTATTGAAATTCCCATTAATCACAACTATACATTACTACAAACATTTAGTGATGACCTCTGAATGATTCAGATTAAGCAGCTTTTTATGTATCAAAGTTTGGAAAGCTCTGACGTACACCTTCAACAATTCATTATTTTGTATACTGTTTGTTCTTAATTTCTTAACCATAAACCCAAGTTACAATGGTAAACAGCACAAACACCGCACTTAACTTACATCATTAATCATGCAGAATCAAATCGCCATACACTCTCCTCATAAAGTTAGCTCTCCAAAACAGGAACAAAAATTGTTAGAAACCTTTGACAGCTGAAGAGACTGGAGGGCGTCGGGACACAGCTGAGGATGTAAACACGACTCTCTCTCTCTAACCCCTTTCTCTTTTTGCCGAAATGAATTCAAATATATAAATTTGGGATATATGCTATGTATATGATATGGAATTAATACCTATGCACACACACACACACACACAATATATATATATATATATATATATGCATATATATATATATATATATATATATATATATATATATATATAAATGTATGCATGTATGTATATATATACATCTGTATGTGTGTACACACATATACACATACACACGTATATATATATATATATATATATATATATATATATATATATATATATATATATATATATATATATAAATGTATGTATGTATGTATACATATATACATATGTATACATATACATCTGTATATGTGTGTACACACACACATACGCATACACACGTATATGTATATATATTATATATATATATATTATATATATATAATATATATATATATATATATATATATATGTATATATATGTGTATATATATAAATATTTATATATATATGTCTGTACATATATATATATATATATATATATATATATATATATATATATATATATATATATATATACGCATGTGTGTGTGTGGGGCATCTTTTCCATTGTTAGCTCGTAGCCAGAACTGAATTGAATGTCACAAATTTATGCTGTTGGATTTTTAATTCATCATACTACTCTGCTATTTGTTCAGAAAAGGCATCATTTTCGGTTCATATGAAAGTTTGGCCATCCCCCGAGCAATGATGAATGTTCACGGAGAACCCAAGCATTGTTTATTCTCCCACTTTGCTGGTTGCAGAGATAATGGGCTTCTTGATAATCATCTTGCATGGGCCGATTCCGGTCCTGCTTTTCCAGAGCTTGGTGAAAGCATTTCCCTTTTTTTCGTTTTTACAATACTGTGGTTCGTGTGGTCTGGCTATCTTGCATTCTTGTATTCTTCAAATTTCTATCTTCTGGTCTGGAATTTCTTCAGTTCCAAAATATCATTGTTCTTAGTAGCACGAAATCTCCGTTAGGTATAACCTCTAAGATATGGTGCCCACATCCATAAGTAAATCCAGTAACCTAAAGCTGTCTCTTGATTGTACATTCCATTTCCTTTTCTGCCCTGTTCACTTTTCTCAAGGAATTCTTACTTTCTCCCTGTTGCTGCACTGTTTCTTGAAACTCTACCTTTTGCCTCCTAGTCAAATAGGAACATCAAAATCTCCCTAAAATTGTTTTATCTAACATCCATCACATGCGACACTCTGCTCCAATTTTTCTCTAGGAATTCTTCCTCTTCACCCTGCTGCTTTACTGTTTCTTGAATCTTTCACAGTCAGGAGGTGATAAGTCAAATAGGTACTTTTAAATCTCCTTAAGACTGTTTCCTTTGACTTCCATCACATGCGACACCTTGCTACAGGTTTTCTCCCTTCACACTGTCACTATCTTCTCGATGCAACGATTGCTAATAGTTACTATGTTAGCTGTCTGTCACAGGACCAACACGGCTTCGTATGTTTTTTTTCATTGCATACTAACATTGATCACTAAACCAATATGTTATACCTTTTTTCCCGCCGAGCAAGAGTGTCACACAACACATCCCGTTTGGTAAGCAAAGATGAATGTGCTTGTAAGAATTCTCGTTGTCTAACGAAATAGACAGAAGCCTTTGCCCGGTTCCGTTTTTGCCAAACTGTAGGCTATGCAGAGGCTCTGATGTGAAGAAACTTCGGAAAGCTTCCGCTCGTACAGTCTGCCAACTGTCCACAGAGGAGTCTGGAAACCACTCATGCGGAGTATTTTGATTGATAGGTGACCTCATCGCTCAGGCGAGGACCGGCGATGGCGTCTGAATCGTCGCTTAAAATTGCATCGGCGCACACCGTTCCGTTGTCCTATTGAGTTGAAACAAAAGCATTTTGTATATATATATATGTATA
>NW_028234417.1:23242542-23245042 GCF_977035675.1 Penaeus japonicus
CAATAACAAGGAAATATGCGACAATGTAAAGAATGGTTAAAGTAAGTAACAATATCCAACATTCATTAAACTGGACATAAAAAGACTTAATAGTGCAAATGCATAAAAGAAAAAGTAGAAGGCGCGATACAGCGTGTTGACACGCGTGAATACGGAGCCAAGCAAAGACACACAAAGAGACTGGGACAAAGTCGGGGGTCTTAAGTAAAGGCGACAAGTAGATCAAACAAACTTTCTGGCGGTGGGTAATAGTGGGCTGGACCTTGACGGCGGTGGGTAACAGTGGGCTGGACTGTGACCGAATGGTTATTGTGGATGGGCAGACAGACAGAAACAACGCATATGAGACGGCAGGAGACGGTGCGGGTGGGCTGTGGGTCTGACAGTGGGCGGCTAGACAGAACGGAGGTTATAGATTGGTAACAGGAATGTGTGGATATAGGCCTGTCCGTGCGGGTAGGGAGAGGTAGGTACAACGCCACGTGGGTGGGCACAGAAAGCGGATATTGAGTGGGTACGGGCGCGCGTGTGCTGTACTGTAGACAGTCGGGGCGACGGCAGGTAAAAGCTTAATAGAACGAGATTTACTAAGTCATCGTGGGTCGAGGAAGGCCGCTGTTGTTCCGGACATTAATGGAGTTTTCAAACAGTGGAATTATTCATGAGCATTAATCAGAGAGCAGCAGGAGAAAGAACAGTAATGACCCATTCCTTCCGAGATGTCTTGCGGACGCGGTCGGCGGGGTGGAGGGTGCTGGCGGGGAGGGGGTGGAGGGTGATGGCGGGGTGCTGGCGGGGAGGGGGTAGAGGGTGCTGGCGAGGAGGGGGCGGAGGGTGCTGACAGGGAGAGGGTGGAGAGTGCTAGGGCGAAAGGGAGGGGGGAGCTAGGGGAAAGGGGGGAGGGTGCTAGGGAAAAAAGCAAGGAACGGATGGAGAGAGTAGCGAGGAGAGTGCGAGCGGGAAGGGGGTGGATATTCTTTTAAGAGGGAGGGGGAAGGGGGGGGAGGGAGTCTTTCGAAGGGGAGGGGATCGATTTTACTAGAATCTGTCTTTCGTTTTTTGCGTGTTAGAGTGTGTCTGTATGCATGTACACTGTATATATGTATATGCGTGTGCTTGGTTGTTCGCACGTGAGTATTCGCATAAGCGCGCGCGCGCGTTTGTGTCAATTGGTAAGTAATAACGAATTGCATTAATTCATCATTTTCTTCAGACGTTTTGATTTGGAAAATCAGAGTGATAGAGCGAGGAAGAAAGAGACAGCCAGAGAGACGGAAAGAGAGAAACGGAGAAAGATAAACAGGAAATATTTCCCCCATAACGCCAGGCTTCCTTAATCCTCGATCAGAAGTTCAATAGGACGAAATAAAGAGACCAGTCGCGGGATCGCAGAGTGCAAGCCGCCCTCTACGGGTTCGAAGTCGTTTCAGGACATTTATGAGGAATCACTTCCAAGCCTTTATTCCCTTGTATTTCCTTTGCGATTCCTTAAATCTGGCTATCTGTGTAGCTTTTATTTTTGTTATCCTTATTGTTATTATCATCGTTATTATGATGATGATGATGTTGATCCTCATCATCATTATCATTCTTGCTATTATCATTTATCATTATTATAATTGTCATTATTATTGTTATTATTATTATTATCATTCTCATTATTATTATTATCATTCTCATTATCATTATTATCATTATTATTGTTATTATCATTATTATAATTCTCATTATTATTATTATCATTCTCATTATCATTATTATCATTATTATGACAATAATAATAATAATAATTATTATCATTATTATCATCATCATTATTATTACCAATATCATTATCATCATCATTACTATCATCATCCTCATCCTTTTTAGAATTTTCATTCTTATTTTCATCATCACCACTCTTATCATCATCATCGTTATTATAATTACTATTGCCACTATTATCATCAACAATACTATTATCATTCTTATAATCATCATCATTATTATTCATTGTTATTATTTATTATTGCTTATATTACTATTATCATTATAGTGATAATTATTACTACCAATTTTATCATTATTATTATCATCATGACTATATATGTTGTTGTTATTATCATTATCATTATAATTATTGTTATCATTATCATTATCACTATGATTTTCATCATTATTGATTATTATCACCATCACCATCATTATTATAATTATTGTTATTATCATCATTATCACTATGATTTTCATCATTATTGATTATTATCATCATCATCACCATCATTATCATTATTACTGTTAACAACATTATTAAAATTATTGTTATTACCATCCATCATCATTATTCTTTTTCTTTTCCCAAAATAAGAAAACATGAAAGATGAAAAATAGAGATCCCATAAAGTAGGTGAAAGAGAGAGAGAGAGAGAGAGAGAAGAAAAAAAGATGTAACCGAACAATAAAGACAAACACACACACAAAACTAAACACAATAAAATAAGAAAAAAAAAAAGAAAAA
>NW_028234417.1:23262542-23265042 GCF_977035675.1 Penaeus japonicus
CAATAATGATAGCAGTGATGATAATAGTAGTATTAATAATGATATTGATAATGGTAATAATAATAGTGATCATGATAATAACGAAAATGGTAGCAATAATGGTAATAATGTCATGATAGTATTAATAGTAATGATAATAATGACAATAAGGATAATGATAATAAAGAATGATAATGATAATAACAATAAGGATGATAATAATAACTATGATAATAATAATAATGTAAATGATAATAATAATGACAATAATGATAGTAATAATGGTAATGATAATGGTAAAACTAATAGTAATGTTAATGATAAAGATAATAATGATGATAATAATGATAATAACGATAATGATAATGATAGTAATAATGATAATGATGATAATAATAATAGTAATAATGATGATAATAATGCTAACAAAGACAATAATACCAATAAAAACACTAATATAAAATGCAACAACACCATCAACACTGTCCATAACAATAACCAAGCTAACAGCACGCAATAATAAAACAGAAATTCCCGAAGAACACAAAACCATCGGCAGCCGTCGGCCCTTCGATCTGGTTCCGAGGTTCTCCATTATCACGAATTTCTGGGAAGTTAAAAGTGCCGCCGATGATTATGTGACTCCATTACCGTAGTTGGCCCTGTCATTCCCTTTTTTTTTATTTATTTTTTTATTTTTTTTTTTAGGGGGGGGGGGTATTTCGGTGTCCCTTTGTTTTTTTGTTTTGTTTTTTGCTTTTAATGGGGTTTGTTGGTTCTGGTATTGCCAATGGCTGAAGTTTCTTTGGTTGAGATGTTTCTTATTTTATTTCATTTGTTGTTGTTTTTAGGTGTGTTCTTTTTACTTGTTTTTGTTTGTTTGTTTGTTTTTCTTTGCTCTTTTTCTATGTGTTTATGTCCTTGTGTGTCTGGATATGTCTCTATCTGTTTGTCTATCGCTTTTATATGATATTAATATTATAAAACACTGATCGTCATCATAACGGCGATAAAAAACTAGTAATGATAATGAAAATGTGATCATGCAAATAATACCCATAGCAATAACGGTATTAGCAACACAGAACGCTATTACTTACGGCACAATAAGTAACAATATTAATGACATCATCCATGCTATCACTATAGCTATGACAATCGCCATTTATAGTTGTCCTTATATAACATGCAACAGTAAAACAATTTAGCGGCATAATCTCATTTGCGTTCTTCTCCAGGGGAAACGCATTTAAAATTAAATTTCAATTTTTGGTTTAGGCATAAAGCCACCACTATTCGTAACGAGCAGAAAATTGATGGATTCAAAATCCTGTAGGTTTGTTTTGTTGGTTAAATCTTTTCCTGTGTATTTATTCGCATGTTTGTGTTTCTGTCAACAAATATTGATTTCGTGTTCAGATGTTCAATGTTGCCTAATGAACTGCGTACAAGCTGACCTACTTGTTTGTCCATGTACTCCTTTTGGGGGCTAACTTTCCTGTCTACCTTTGTGTGTGTGTGACATAATTGTCATAATTATCATTATTATTGTTATTATCCTTATTATCATTATTACCATTATCATTCATTCTATTATCATTATTATTGCCATTATTATCATCATTGTTGTTATTATCATTTTCGTTATCGTTACTGTTACTATCATTATTGTTACCATTATATAGTTATATTAATAGTAATGCTGTTAGCGTCATTATTATTAAAATCATTAATATCATTAGTAGTAATAAAACAAACGCCAAAACACACATACACACACACACAAACGCATTACAAGCCACAGAATATTTCTTCCCCGTGTTTAATATACCTCTTCAGAACAAAGCACAGAATTATTCGTCAAATGATTACAGTGATGTCTGTCGCTGTCTGAGTGAGTGACAGCCGCAGACACAAGGCAGGAGATTTTCCCAGAGTGTATAACTGTGACCGAATAAATTTGACATGCTGGCCTGATCACCGACTTCTTATTATTTCAAAGATAATGAGACAAAAGGAGAAAAAGATCTGGAACTTTTCTGGCTCAATCCTTTTTTTAGGGGGAGGGGGGGGGGTGCGACGTCTCATTCTCTCTCTCCTTCTCTCTCTGGATGTCTCTCTCTCTCTCTCTCTCTCTCTCTCTCTCTCTCTCTCTCTCTCTCTCTCTCTCTCTGTCTCTTCATCTATCTGTGTCTATCTCTCTCTCCCTCTCCTCCCATGGCTTTCTCTATTTTTCTTGTCTGTCTCTTACATATCGCTCTCTCTCCATCCTTATCCCTCCTTCTTTTCTATTCTCCCATCATTCTATTTCTTCTCTTCTCTCTCCTTCCCTGATATCCTTTCTTCCCTTCTCTTTTCCCTCCACCCTTCTTCATACATTTCCTCTCCAATCCACTTCCCTCCATCTTTCCACCTTCTCTTTCCTCTTCATTCACCTTCCCTCCCTTCCCCTCCTCCCTCTCTATTTCCCTCTCTTCCCCTCCTCCTTCTCTATTTCCCAAACTTCCCACCTCCCGCCCTG
>NW_028234417.1:23280042-23282542 GCF_977035675.1 Penaeus japonicus
AGTAAATAGAAAACCTAACTGTTAGACAGGTTTAATTGGAGAAAAAGAAAGAAAGAGAGAGAGAGAAAAAAAAGTGAGACACATGAAAAAAAGAGAAAAAATCTAGTCAATCACAGTTTCCCAAAATACAAGCACAGAATCCACGGCTGTAAACGTCATTGCCAACTTTCAGTGGCCGCTTTTCCCCACGCATATCATGTATACATTTATTTCTAAATGACATACATATTTCTCTAGAATAATCAGATGAAAAAAAGGACTCATGAACATTTTGCTTGCAGACTGGGCCATTAAAGCATAATCTAATAGCACTTGCATTCTAATCTGAGGAGTCTGTACAGATGCGAACGTCATCACCAAGAATGGAAGGAGGGATAGAAAAGAAGAAGAAGAAGAGGAGGAGGAGGAGGAGGAGGAGGAGGAGGAGGAGGAGGAGGAGGAGGAGGAGGAGGAGGAGGAGAAAGAAGAGGAGGAGGAGAAAGAAGAGGAGGAGGAGAAAGAAGAGGAGGAGGAGAAAGAAGAGGAGGAGGAGAAAGAAGAGGAGGAGGAGAAAGAAGAGGAGGAGGAGAAAGAAGAGGAGGAGGAGAAAGAAGAGGAGGAGGAGAAAGAAGAGGAGGAGGAGAAAGAAGAGGAGGAGGAGGAGGAGGAGGAAGAAGAAGAAGAAGAAGAAGAAGAAGAAGAAGAAGAAGAAGAAGAAGAAGAAGAAGAAGAAGAAGAAGAAGAAGAAGAAGAAGAAGAAAAAGAAGGAGAAGAGGAGGAGGAGGAAGAAAAAGAAAAAAAAAGGAGGAGGAGGAATGGGAAGAGGAGGAGAAATAGGAGCAGGAGGAACAAGAAGAAGAAAAAGAGGATTGGGAGGATTATCAGTATTAGGAGAAAGAGGAATAATCAGAAGAGGAGGAGGAGGAGAAGAAGGAGGAGGAGGAAGAGGAAGAAGAATCAGAAGAAGACGTAGTAGAAGAAGAAGGAAGAACAGTAGGAAGAAGCAAAAGAAGACGACGTGGTAAAGGAAAAACAAGAAGAAGAAGAAGAAGATGCAGAAGAGGAAAATACGAATAAGAATAAAGGCAAGAATAGTAAGACACAGAAGAGATATTACGCTAAAGATGCTACCGAAGAGGAACCCCATAAGAAGATAAGATTTTCATCTCAGATCCTAAGAGATGCACTCATAGGAGGTGACACACTAATCTTTTTTCTCATGCTTTTTTTTCTCTCAGTAAGGAGATGATATCTTAAGGAAGCTTAGTCGACTGGATGTCAGTCTCCTTTGTCTTATTATTATTATTATTAATCTTATTGCTATTGATGTTCTATTGTATTGCCGATATCAGCTTGGATACATTCTTCATCCTGGTAGCTTTATGAACTATGGTAGTGTTAGTAATTGCGATATTGTTGATTGTGATATTAGTTATTATTGTGGCAAAGGGACAATGTTGATAAATGAATGTCTTGTGAATAATAATTATGAACAGTTCGACGTGACAAATGTTGAAGAGGTGTGAATGACGATGAGTAATTTCACAAAAGCAAAACATATATTTGGAGTTCTGATATTGCATTGAGATATCAAAATGTTACATATCTTAAATTATGTTTTTTTTTTCCATTCTCGTATACCGACTTAAAATCATTGTTGTTGTTGTATTTGTAGTTGTTCTTGTTGCTGTTAACGTTTTTAAATAATGATAGAATTATTATTATCGTTATCCTTATGACAATAATAATAATGATACTGGTAAAAATGATGATAATGATAACGATGATAATGGTAATAATTATAATGATAATGTTAATGATTATAGAAATCATAATAATAATGAAAATTATAACAATACTGCTGCTATAATCATCATCATCAGCGTTGTGATTTTAACTACTGTTATTATCATTACCACTGATATTACCATTATCATTATAATTTTAATGATGATGGTGATGAAGATGATGCCGACGATGATGTCTACTTTAAATAAGGCAAAAGGAAATGGAAAGCCAATCACCAAGGTCACGAAAAACTTCTTTGAAATCCCTGGTCTCATATCTGCTTCCCTCTAATTCCCTTGAAACTCCCCTTGACACTCCCTTTTTCCCCTCTTCTTCCTTCTTTTCGATTTATTTTCCTCCCCACATTCCCTCCCCCTTTCGCTCCCCCTTCTCCCTTCCCTTCCCCTTAAGTGTCCCTCCCCATTTCCCTTCTTTCCTTCCTCTTCCCGTCTTTTCTTTCCCTCCCCACTTTCCCTTTCCCCTTTCTCTCACTACCTGCCCTTCCCCTTTCCCTCACGACTATGCCTTCTCTCTTTTACCTTCCCTATTTTCCTCTCCCTTTTCCTTCCCTCCCCACTTTTTCTCTCCCCTTTCCCTCCCTCGCTACTATGCACTCTCCCCTTTCCCTCCCTCCTCACTTATCTTTTCTTCTTTCCCTCCCTCCCCACTTGTCCTTTCCTCTTTCCCTTCCCGCTTGCCCTCTATGTTTATCCCCTTTCCCTCCTCCCTTGCC
>NW_028234417.1:23372542-23375042 GCF_977035675.1 Penaeus japonicus
AGAGATCAGTCAGTAAGTGTGTTCATATCTTTATTGTCTTTTGTATCACTCTGTCTATTTCATTGGATTTGTATTCAGCATTAAAGATTGATCACACACATAAAAAGGGAAAAATACACATGAAATATGCACACAAAGACACACACACACACACACACACACACACACACACACACACACACACACACACACACACACACACACACACACACACACACACACACACACACACACACACACACACACACACACACACACACACACACACACACACACACGTTCAAAGAAGCCAGACTAGAATACTTCCCGAGGGTGATGTACCGACGGCGTGTCAGGTTCCCGTGGACGCGATACCCTGGGAGGGGAAGGCAGGGGAGGGTGAAGGGGACGAATGGGAGATGAAGAGTAGGGATAGGAGAGGAGGAGAAGAGAGAAAGGCAGAAAATATAGGAGAGAGAGGGTAAGAGTGAGGAGATAATAGAGAGGTCATGGGAGAGAGATGAGATGAGAAAGCGAGCGAGCGAGTGAGCGAATGAGAGAGCGGGAGAAAGAGAGAGAGAGAGAGAGAGAGAGAGAGAGAGAGAGAGAGAGAGAGAGAGAGAGAGAGAGAGAGAGAGAGAGAGAGAGAGAGAGAGAGAGGGGGGGGGGGATTTGGGTGGAAATATACCGGAAAAGAAGAAGAAAAGGAGGAAACAATGGCATGAAAGAGATTAGAAGAAATATGATAAAGAAGAAAAGGATGAAGATGAAGTAATGGAAAGGAGATGAAGAAAAAACAACACATTAACTGTCGAAGAATGGAAAATAGGAAGACACGGAAAGAGAAGCGATGATAATAGGGAAAGACAGAGATGGCGGCGAGAGAGGAGACGAGAGTAGAGGAGAATAAAGGAGACGAGACAAGACGAGAGGAGAAGAAAGGAGAAAATAGGAATGGAGAGGAGAAGAAAGGAGAAAATAACAGAGGAGAGGACTGGTAAAGAAAGGAGAGGAGAAAAGAGGAAAGTAACGGAGAGGTAACGAACGAGAGTAGAGGAGAGTAGTGTAGAGGAAAAAAAGGAAAGTAACGGAGTGGAGAGGAACGAGAGTAAAGTAGAGTGGCGTAGAGGAAAAGAGAGTAAAGTAGAGTAAGAGAGAGGAGAGGTGAGGAGAGCGAGAGATGCCAGTCTTCCTCAGCTTAACATTCGATCTTATCCGACCTTCTGATCCGTAAGTATAAGCTCTTCCCCCACCCCCCACCCCCATCCTACCCTTTCCACTTCATATAACGTTCCTCCCTCTTTCTCTACCCTTTCTTACCTCTCCCTCTTTCTTTACCCTTCCTTAAGTCTCACTCTTTCTCTACCCTTCCTTACATCTCCTTCTCTCTCTACCCTTCCCTACCTCTCCCTCTCTCTCTACCCTTCCTTACCTCTTCCTCTTTCTCTACCCTTCTTTGCCTCTCCCTCTTTATCTACCCTTCCTTAAGTGTCCCTCTTTCTCTGTCCTTCCTTAAGTCTCCCTCTTTCTCTACCCTCCCTCTTTCTCTACCCTTCCTTACCTCTTCCTCTTTCTCTACCCTTCCTTACCTCTCCCACTTTCTCTGCCCTTCCTTACCTCTCCCACTTTCTCTGCCCTTCCTTACCTCTCCCTCTTTCTCTGCCCTTCCTTACATCTCCCACTTTCTCTACCCTCCCTCTTTCTCTACCCTTCCTTACCTCTCCTTCTCTCTCTACCCTTCCCTACCTCTCCCTCTTTCTCTACCCTTCCGTGTTATTACTTCCTTGCTGACTTCATCGTTATCGTTCTCTCATCTCTTTCTATAATCTTTATCTTATTTCTCTATCTTTCTAATCTCTCTAGTGTCTTATTTCCACCTATTTTTAATCTCAATCTCCTTCTTTTTTCTAATCTATGTCTAATTTTCGTTACCTTCTTAATCTCCATCTTCTTTCTTTCTTCTAATCTATATCTAATTTCTATATCTTTCTAGTCTCCAGCACATTTTTTTTCCTAATCTTTATCTATGTTTAACCCTCCTAATCCCAATTTCATTTCTACCTCTGTCTAATCTCTTCCTTCTTCCCATTTATAATGTCTATATTTTTCCTTTCCTCATTCTTTTCCGTCTTCTTTTATTTCTTCTTCTTCTCATTTTGATCTTATTTCTTCCCATTTCCTTCTATATCCCAATTCTCAATCTTTCCTATTTGTTTCTTTTTTTTCTTGCTATTTGTCTCTATCTATCTATTCGTCATATTTCATCTTTCTTCGCTTATTTCTCTTGTTATATATATATATATATATATATATATATATATATATATATATATATATATATATATGTGTATATCTATATATATATATATATATATATATATATATATATATATATATATATACATATATATACATACATATAAGTGTGTGTGTGTGTGTGTGTGTGTGTGTGTGTGTGTGTATGTATGTATATATATATTTTATCCTTTCTCTTTCTTTCTCACCTCTTTTACTTCTTTTT
>NW_028234417.1:23410042-23420042 GCF_977035675.1 Penaeus japonicus
GATTATTCTCTCTCTCTCCCCATGCGTCATTCGAAATTATGGGTGATTGTTGACTGAGGAGGCGCTGAGAGAGAGGGGGAGGGGGGTAGAGGCGGTTCAGGGGAGGGAGGGTGGTCAAAGGAGGGGATGGGGGAGGGGAGGAGCTCCGGGAGGGAGGGGGGTAAGAGGAGATGAAGGGAGTAGGAGGGGGAAGGAGGGAAAGGCCTTGGCGAAGGACATAGAGGTGGTAGATAGGGACCTCGGAATAAACTGAAAGGAATAAGGATGAGAGAAAAGAGACAGAGTGAGGAAAAAAAAGGGAAAGATTAAGTTTATATAAGGAAGGGAAAAAGGGAATCCAGTAAATGATAAAAAAGTAGATAAGAAGCAAAAGACACCAAAACACTGAGAGAAGAACAAGATGATGAATCTAAACTATAGCAATCTTAACTTTGACATCGCAGCGTGAGGAAATCTATGATGTCACAACCATATATATATTTTATTTTTATACATCTACCATTAGCTCAGCAATGGCATTCCTCTGAACTTAGATGTAATCTTTCACATGTAATAACACTAACGTTTATCAAAACAATTATAATCTCTATGTAACTTGAAGCATGATATACGATATTCCAAATGACGTGATGCAAATGATCTGCACAGCCTACTCGAATATCCAGGCTATACCCTATTTCGTTTTATTTTATTCACATTTCTTTCGAAGGAATATTGAATAATCTGCGGTTTAGAAAGAAAATGATTTCGCCCCTTTCCATAAATAATAAGCGAGAGAGAGAGGAAGAAGAAGAATAAAATGAGAGAAATCAAATAACCAAGGACGAAATGCCCTTCATTTGCATACCTCGAAACAGCTGGAATTCTTTTCATCTCTTTTCTTTCTCTCTCGCTTCTCTCTTCTCTTTTCTTTCTCTCTCGCTTCTCTCTTCTCTTTTCTTTCTCTCTCTTCTCGTTGATTTGACTCTCTTCTCTCTCTTCCTTTCTCCCTTATTCTCTTTCCCTCTCTTCTCTTTACTTCTCTCCTTACCTTATTCTCACCCGTCCATCTTATTTCTTTCGTTGATTCCATCCCTCTTTATCTCCTTCCCTCTTTCTTCCTTCCTACCGCCATTCGCTTCTTTTCCCCTTCTCTTCCTCCCTATTTCCCTCTTACCCTCCTTCCCTCTAACTCCACTTCATCCATCCATCCATCCACCTATCTATTCCTCTCCTCCCCTCCCCTCCCCCACCCCCATCCTCCCGCGGAGTGATCTGACGTGGCTTCCTTCCGCCCATTTGAAATCGTCGTCTAAATTTTCGCCGAAAGACCCACTCGAAGACGATCATGGGCGTGTGGGCGGGGCTTAGGACCATTAACGGGCGTGATAACGGAATACCTCGTCAACGCCAGCGCCCACGTGGGTGAAATGTAAGAGGGTAGGGGGGGGGGTAGGTAGGATGTGGGGATAGGTGAGTGTGAAGGAGAGGGGAAGGGGGGAGGAGAGGGGAAGGGGTGTTGGTGATATGTGATAATTAACATTGAAAAATGTAGACGGTATTAATGGTGATGATTCTAATGGTGAAGTTAATGAGAGCGACGGTTGTGATTGTGATAATGAAAGTGATAATGATAGGGACTATAGTGGTGGTGAAGTTGATTTGATAGTAACGATAACGATAGTGATAAGGGGGATATTAACAAAAATAAGGATAATTGTGACACCTATGATGCTTACAGTGACACTGATAATCGGATTGTAATGACAATGATATAATTACAATTACCATTGGATTATAGCATAAAGCATATGGTACACATAAGCATTTCAACTAAACATACATACCATTCAGTATAGTTTCGCCTTAGCAATAGCATCATGTAAACATCTTGGTCGCACACGCAATGCAATAACGCAATCATGCACAAAATACATTTGCCAAAAACATGTGACTTCGACTCGTATCTGCAAACTGCAGTAATATTTCTGTGTCATACAGGTGTCAGTTGCATGGTTATCATTTGCAAATGCGCCATTGTAAACGATATAAAGAATATCTAGAACTGTAACAGATTTTTTTTATCATATTATGTGTCTCTATATCCATCAATCATTTCTTAATGATAATCATAATTTTGAATATTGGGCACATCAGTGAAGCAAGGAAATAAATGTGATATTTCAGCAAAGTTACATTCAAGTTATGTAATCTAATATATATAATGAAAAAAATACCCATATATTTTCATCCTTGAATTTCAGATGATGGAAGCCAAGGCAGTCTGCTTGTGTACAACGTGTCTGCCTCCTCCGGCGAGCACGTGATGGGGGCGTGGCTTAATGTTCGAGGGGGCGGAGTCAAGGCTCGTATCCCACCCCGACCCCGCCCAACGAGGGTGCTCCTGTACCTTCTTCACGCCCCTCACTGGCAGCCCTCTACGCCCATCATCACGGTCACCGCTAATCCCGGAGAACAGGTGAGGAAAGAGAGAGAGAGAGAGAGAGAGAGAGAGAGAGAGAGAGAGAGAGAGAGAGAGAGAGAGAGAGAGAGAGAGAGAGAGAGAGAGAGAGAGAGAGAATATTCAAAATATATACGATTTATGCACATAGATAAGTATAGGAACTTACTCCTAAATGTTATAAAACAGTTTGTGGAAAATTCAAAAGCATGCATTAATACAGCATGGTTAACGGTCAACTGATATATCAGGATGACACCAACATAACTGTACATGTATTTTCTCTTGACACGTATGTAAAGGCCCTGCTTTTTATCGATTGCACGCACATTTTCTGTGTTTACGTGGCATTTATTGGATTCTACGTAGTTACATATTCATTCTTTTCATGAAACTCTTCAATCAGAGGACATATGATTACTTTTATGTCAAGGATGTTCTCAGTTCCTTTGACGTTGTTTGAGACACTATGATCCCTGTACTACTTGAACCTTGTCTAAATTGCAGAAAGGCAATTCTGAAGGGATTGCTTGGCTAAACCATCTTCTTGAGAACTGAATGATTTTACTTCTATTAATGTCTTGATTTCTGTAATTCTACCCTTAATGCTTGGTAATCCAAGATCCATCCTCATGTTCAAAACTTTTGCATTGCTTCTAACCTTCTAGTTGTTCTGGATAACCTGTGTTATTAGTGCAGGTGCGCTATGATCAATGAGTAGTCTCATAGCTTGAGGGAAAGGTTGCATTATTGCCAGCAACTGCTCTTAAGGCAGCTAATCTACAATTATATCTTTGATAAATTCAAAATCTCCGGCTGTATGGGAGATATTAACTCCAAACTATTTGAAGGATTTTAACCCGAGTTACACTGTTACCATTAATATTAAACTGCCTACTTCGGTCTTTTCCATAATAATAATAATAATAATAATAATAATAATAATAATAATAATAATAATAATAATAATAATAATAATAATAATAATAATAATAATAATAATAATAATAATAATAATAATAATAATAATAATAATAATAATAATAATAATAATAATAATAATAATAATAATAATAATAATAATAATAATAATAATAATAATAATAATAATAATAATAATAATAATAATAATAATAATAATAATAATAATAATAATAATAATAATAATAATAATAATAATAATAATAATAATAATAATAATAATAATAATAATAATAATAATAATAATAATAATAATAATAATAATAATAATAATAATAATAATAATAATAATAATAATAATAATAATAATAATAATAATAATAATAATAATAATAATAATAATAATAATAATAATAATAATAATAATAATAATAATAATAATAATAATAATAATAATAATAATAATAATAATAATAATAATAATAATAATAATAATAATAATAATAATAATAATAATAATAATAATAATAATAATAATAATAATAATAATAATAATAATAATAATAATAATAATAATAATAATAATAATAATAATAATAATAATAATAATAATAATAATAATAATAATAATAATAATAATAATAATAATAATAATAATAATAATAATAATAATAATAATAATAATAATAATAATAATAATAATAATAATAATAATAATAATAATAATAATAATAATAATAATAATAATAATAATAATAATAATAATAATAATAATAATAATAATAATAATAATAATAATAATAATAATAATAATAATAATAATAATAATAATAATAATAATAATAATAATAATAATAATAATAATAATAATAATAATAATAATAATAATAATAATAATAATAATAATAATAATAATAATAATAATAATAATAATAATAATAATAATAATAATAATAATAATAATAATAATAATAATAATAATAATAATAATAATAATAATAATAATAATAATAATAATAATAATAATAATAATAATAATAATAATAATAATAATAATAATAATAATAATAATAATAATAATAATAATAATAATAATAATAATAATAATAATAATAATAATAATAATAATAATAATAATAATAATAATAATAATAATAATAATAATAATAATAATAATAATAATAATAATAATAATAATAATAATAATAATAATAATAATAATAATAATAATAATAATAATAATAATAATAATAATAATAATAATAATAATAATAATAATAATAATAATAATAATAATAATAATAATAATAATAATAATAATAATAATAATAATAATAATAATAATAATAATAATAATAATAATAATAATAATAATAATAATAATAATAATAATAATAATAATAATAATAATAATAATAATAATAATAATAATAATAATAATAATAATAATAATAATAATAATAATAATAATAATAATAATAATAATAATAATAATAATAATAATAATAATAATAATAATAATAATAATAATAATAATAATAATAATAATAATAATAATAATAATAATAATAATAATAATAATAATAATAATAATAATAATAATAATAATAATAATAATAATAATAATAATAATAATAATAATAATAATAATAATAATAATAATAATAATAATAATAATAATAATAATAATAATAATAATAATAATAATAATAATAATAATAATAATAATAATAATAATAATAATAATAATAATAATAATAATAATAATAATAATAATAATAATAATAATAATAATAATAATAATAATAATAATAATAATAATAATAATAATAATAATAATAATAATAATAATAATAATAATAATAATAATAATAATAATAATAATAATAATAATAATAATAATAATAATAATAATAATAATAATAATAATAATAATAATAATAATAATAATAATAATAATAATAATAATAATAATAATAATAATAATAATAATAATAATAATAATAATAATAATAATAATAATAATAATAATAATAATAATAATAATAATAATAATAATAATAATAATAATAATAATAATAATAATAATAATAATAATAATAATAATAATAATAATAATAATAATAATAATAATAATAATAATAATAATAATAATAATAATAATAATAATAATAATAATAATAATAATAATAATAATAATAATAATAATAATAATAATAATAATAATAATAATAATAATAATAATAATAATAATAATAGTAATAATAATGATAATAATATGATAATAATAATAATAATAATAATAATAATGATAATGATATTGATGATAATGATGATCATCATCATAATGATAATAATGATAGTGCTCATAATAATGAAAATAATGACAATGATTATAATAATGATAATTATGAAAATGATAAAATTAATGATAGTGATAACAATGATAATGATACTGATAATCTTATTAATGATACTCATAATAATATTTTTTATGATAATAATAATCATTATAATTATAGGGATAATGATAATAACAGTAACAACAACAATGATAATGATAATAATGGTTATAATGATGATAATGATAAAGTGATTACAACGATAGTGATAACAACAATAATAATATGAAACAACAACCGTAATTACGATCACCGCATTCACTGTTATATTAATAGCGATGACAATGATAACGATAATGCTGCTAATAATTATGATGACAATAATTTCAATTATGGTGATAATGTCAATAAAATGTTGATATTAATGAACATAAGAACAGCAAGAAAAAAAATATAATGATGATTATGATGAAGACTATGAATACCTCAATAATAATAATAATAACGACAACAATATCAATAAACTTAAGAGCAGATGATTATGGTAATAAAAGCCATAACTGTAAATAATAATTATAATTATAGATATCATTACTTACTTTCAAACACTTCTGAAACTCATGCTAAAGGTTCCCAGCATCTTTCTAATATAAAACAACCACATTTATAAAGATATGTTATCAAGTTTATCGACGGAATTTTGATATTGTTGTAATTGGTATATTGCTCCCATTATTGCTGTTTGTTTGTTTCATTGAATATCATTATTGTTATTTGTTGTTTTATTTGTCTTATATTTTGTCAAGTGTTGTCTATTTATTTGTCTTCCTGTTATTGTTATTACCGTTGTTCTTATTACTGCTATCGCTATTGTTGTCGTTGATTACTGTTGACTGTTGCAATGTCAACGGAAGGGCCGCGTAGGTCGGCTCGCGGCGGCGCTGTGTGACCGATTCACCTCTCCTTTCCCTATCCCCTCCCTCCCCTCCCTCCTCTCCCTCCCTCCCCACCCTCTCTTCCCTCTCCTCTCTTCCCTCTCTCAATATCCCCCTTTTCCTCTCCTTCTCTCTCCTCCCTCTCTCCCTTCGCCCCATTTACGCCTTACCCTAACCTACCTTCTTCCGACCCCTTTCCCCTCCACTCTCTCCCTTCCTTCTCCCCCTCTCCCCTCCCCCCTCCCGCACCCTTACAGGTACCGGAAGTCCCTGTCCGTTAGAGCGTCGACTTCCTCGTAGCGGCAAAGACAGACAAAGGGGGGAGGGGGGGGATAGAGGGGAGAGAGGTGAGAGAGAGAGAGAAGGAACGGGGGTAGGGGGGTAGAGGGAGAGAGAGGGGGAGGCTGTATAGGGGTAGATGAAGGGGAGAAGAGGGAGTAGGGACAAGGGCGCTAAGAGAGGGGAGAGGGGGAGATAAAAGGGAGAAGAGGAAGAGGAGGTGAGGGGAAAGATAGAGATAAAAGGGAGAAGAGGGAAAAGAGGAGAGGGAAGAGGGAGTAGAGAGGGTGATTAAAGGGAGAAGAAGGAGAGGGGATAGAGGGGAGATAAAAAGATAAAGGAGGGCGCAAATGGAGAAAGGAAGAAAACCAAAGGGGGCGGATAGGGAGGAATGGGAAAAAAAGGAGAAAGAGGGATTAATGGAAGAAGAAGAAAAACGATGAGGTGAAAACTAAGAGAAAAAGTAAGGTCAGAGAGAAGAAGGAAAACTGGATAAAAAATAAGAATAAAAACAAAACAAACCTATAAAAGGAAAGTTAAAAAAAAAAGATAAAAAAAAACAGAAAATAAATATATCCAACTGACAAAGAACAAAACAAATACAACACTATCAAAGAGAAGTCAAATGAAAAAAATGCAGAAAAAAAGGAAAAAACAACAGTTATAATAAAAAAGAATACAGCAAGCACGCCACACACATCCGCCGACAAAAGATAGAATCGCAGGGAAAAATAAAACAACAAAACAATGATTTGCAACACTTGGGCTGCGTGGCGAAAAGGGGGTGGAGGAGAGAGGAGGTGGAGAAGAATGAGGAAGTGGAGGAGAGAGGAGGTGGAGAAGAATGAGGAAGTGGATGAAACGGAGGAAGTGGAGGAGAGAGGAGGTGGAGAAGAACGAGATGTGAGGTTTGTGGGTGGGTGGGGGATGCGAGGGGGATGTAGGTGTGGCTATGGTTTTATGGAGAGGAGGTGGAGAAGAATGAGGAAGTGGATGAAACTGAGGAAGTGGAGGAGAGGAGATGGAGAAGAATAAGGAAGTGGATGAAACTGAGGAAGTGGAGGAGAGGAGGTGGAGAAGAACGAGGAAGTGGATGAAAGTGAGGAAGTGGAGGAGAATGATGAGGTGGAAAAGAATGAGGAAGTGGATGAAACTGAGGAGGTGGAGAAGAATGAGGAAGTGGAGGAGAGAGGAGGTGGAGAAGAATGAGGAAGTGGAGGAGAGAGGAGGTGGAGAAGAACGAGGAAGTGGAGGAGAATGATGAGGTGGAAAAGAATGAGGAAGTGGATGAAACTGAGTAGGTGGAGGAGAGAGGAGGTGGAGAAGAATGAGGAAGTGGAGGAGAGAGGAGGTGGAGAAGAATGAGGAAGTGGAGGAGAGAGGAGGTGGAGAAGAATGAGGAAGTGGATGAAACTGAGGAAGTGGAGGAGAATGATGAGGTGGAAAAGAATGAGGAAGTGGATGAAACTGAGGAAGTGGAGAATGATGAGGTGGAGAAGAATGAGGAAGTGGATGAAACTGAGGAGGTGGAGAAGAATGAGGAAGTGGATGAAACTGAGGAGGTGGAGAAGAATGAGGAAGTGGGTGAAACTGAGGATGTGGAGGAGAATGAGGTGGAGGAGAGAGGAGGTGGAGAAGAATGAGGAAATGGATGAAACTGAGGAAACAGGACAATGAGGAAGTGGAGGAGAAAAGAGAGGTAGAGGAGGTGGAGGAGAATGAGGAAGTGGAAGAGGAGGGGGTGTTAGAGAATGAAGAGGTGGAGTAGGTTGGAGGATATGGATGAAGAGAATGAAGAGGTGTAAGAGAATAACAAAATGGAGGAGAATGAGAAGGTGGAGAAAAAGGAGGTACAATGCACATCCAACATGTCAATAGTCTTTCTTATAACAAATCCCTTCTGAAATATATATCACATTCTGACGATCCAAAAGAGCATCTCAGGCCACCTGATGTTGACAGATGTTGCACAAAGATACCCTGTGCGAACATCAAAAACATTTCTGTAATCCCGCCGTTTGCACATTAAATTCGACTCCATAAAACATCCACATATCAACCTCTCTTCTCATCGTTTACTCATCATACTTGGGAAGAAATAATAATGATATCAACAACACAATGACATCAGTAACAATAATGTTACTGATGATAATAACAATATCAATGTTACTGATGAAAATAGCAATAACAATAATGTTACTGGTGATGATAACAATAACAATAATGTTATTAATTATAATAACAATAACAATAATGTTACTGGTGATAATACCAATGATAATAATGTTACTAATGATAACAATAACAATAATGTTACTAGTGATAATACCAATGATAATATTTATGATGATTACATTTATGATATCAGTGATGATGACAATAACAATATTATTGAATATAACAATAAAACATAATTTATGATAACAATAATAAGATTAATGATAACAGTGGTAATGATAATAACAATGATAATATTAATGATAATAACAATAATGATATCAATGATAATGGCAACGATAAACATTAATGATGATAATAACAATAATAATATTAATGATGATTACAATGATAACCAGAGAAGGAATTTATCACGCAAGCAATATCAGATATAAAGGTGTGTCTTCTTTTACGGTCACTTCTATTTGCACTGTTTCTGCTCGGCCTACCACCTTAAAATAGGAGGAGGAAGAAAGATTAAAAGAGGAGGAGGAGGAGGAGAAGGATAATGATGATGATGAGGAGGAGGAAGAGGAGGAGGTGGTGGAGAGGAGAAAAGAGAAAAAAAAAGAAAGTAGAGAAGGAAAAGTAGGAGGAAAAGCAGGAGGGAGGCGGAGGAGCAAGACCACATCCGTGTCGGAACAACTCGCCTTTGAAACGCGAGCAAATGATAAGACAAGAAGATAGCGACAGGTTATGTCTGTATCTATTACATCACTACGTGATTAACAGGAGGGAGGGAGGGAGAGGAGGGCAAGAAGGAAGCAGAAGGGGAGGTGAGGGGGAGGGGGATGGAGAGAGAGGGTTATAGGTAGAGAGGAGAAAAGCAGGAGAGGGAGGTGAAGAGGGGGGCGAAGGGAGAG
>NW_028234417.1:23430042-23432542 GCF_977035675.1 Penaeus japonicus
ACGGACAGGTGTGATAGCCGGAGTTATGCAGGTGTTTCCCTTCGTCAACAGGTGCTTGGGTAAGCTTTGCCAGCACGAAAAACACCAGTTGGCTTCTGGTCAATGAGTCAGTGATTGCGGCACACAGTAACTGTAACTAATGTCACTTTATTTCAGAATGTTATCTTTCATCGTTGTTGTTTTATATGTTACATCTGTTGTGAAGTATGTACAGAATAGGAAAACTAAGCTGAATATAAAAAAAATCATGTAAATACATTTAGAACTCACAGTAGTATAAAAGACATTGCGAACACTGAAATCTTTATCATGCATTTCCTCTAAGCAATACCTAAGGAGTTGGTGTGTTTTACCTTTTTCCCAACAGTACGGTAGGAAAGAGAGAATAGTTTGTAGAACAAAATCCTGTGCCTTGACATAAGATCCAGTTATCATAACGGGAAGAAAGAAGGGAATAATCAATATAAATAAAGGATAGAGAGGGAGAAAATAAGAAACCGTGCTAAGAAATTTTAAAATTCGAAGAACAGTAAAGTATTTGAAATAATTTACACGGGTAAAGAAGAATTATTTCCACCGAAAACCACGGTATTTAACGACTGGGAGGGAAAGGCGAAGCAGGAAGGGGAAACGAAGATAAGGAAGACTATAACAGATGGGATGAAATGTTCAAAATACAAAATTCCTTCTCAGATTATACATCACAGACGTCCAATACGACTCTGTAAAATGTTAAACTACAAGTATACCAACGCAAGAATGAAAGATATTTTTTTATAACAAAAAATGTGGAATGAGAAGAGAAGAGTGATTTTTTTTGGGGGGAGGGGGGGGACAGAGATAAAGGTCTAGCCCATTAACAAGACCTTCTGAACACAAGTTGTCCATCAGCGGTTATATGCACCAGGTAGACCAAGGGAAGACAGGGTACCTTCACCGAGTGCTTACGTCCGACGAGGTATAGTTTCACCGTGAATGGAATTTCTGAATAGTCATACTTTCTCTCTTCAGTAAACCGCTGTGTTGAAGTTGTTGGGTACCATATTTTCTTAGTATTATCACTATGACATGGCCAATTTTTCGTCGTCATTTTACACATAAATATCTTGAGGCATGATCAGGTGCATTGAGGAACGAGGGTTCACGTCGGTGTTATCGCTGGGAACGACTGAGAATCATAGTATAAGAGATAGTCGTCCAGAGGGAAAAGTATACTGATTTCAACATCCGGAATATATTCGAGTCACGTGACATCAATTCCGGCCGCTGTTGTGTCTGGAAAGGACCATCCACCGAGTGTTCAATCAGTGTAGCCAGCACGAGCTGATTTCACTTACAATGTTACCAGATGAAAGAGGTCTGTATAAATCATACTCTATTCCGCGGTTATGAATCGATTTGAATAATGATCATGGAGACAACACACACTCACGTAAGCACACACGCACGCATACTCGCACGCACACACACACACACACACACACACACACACACACACACACACACACACACACACACATACACACGTGAAAATAGATTACATTGCTCTTTTTCTTAACAGGGGAAAGTTAAACTCGAACGACAGAGGAGGTAAGATTATAGCAAAGGGAGTGAAAGGGGGGGGGGGCAGGGGGGAGGTCCATGAATATTCAGTCCGAAGCTCTCCACCTCAAAGCCATCTCTGCTGGATTCGCCCCTTCGGAGATTTATGAAGGATATTGTCTTCAGCAGAGGAAGTAGTGAATCCCCCCCCTCCTCCTCTCACTAGAGCTCATTACATCCCCCCCCCCCCCGCTTGTTTCAGATCTCTTCTCCGTTATTCCCCTTCTCCTCTCTGTTTCCCCCTCCCTCCTCCCCATTCCCCCATCAAAACCCTATGCTCATCTCTCCTTTTTCCTTCTGTTTCCCCCTCCCCCCTTCCTTTCTCCTCCAAACCTCTCCTCCGTCATCCTTCATCCCATCTGCCTCCTGCCCCATCCTCTTTCCCCCCTTCTTCCTCCCTTCCCTTTTCTCCACCTTCCAGCCTTCCCCCTTCTATATCCCTCCTCCGCCCCCCCCCTCTTACCTCATTTTCTAAACCTCTCCACCGCTTTCCCTCCTCCTCCCCACTGTGTCTCCCCTTCCTCTACCCCTTCCCCTCCCTCCCTCCCTCACTCACTCCCGCTCCCGCAGTCCCTCCCTCCTTCCCCTGTCAAATCTCTCTTCCGCCTTCCGTCCTTCCTCCCCACTGTACCCCCTCCCCTCCCTTCCCCTGCCCCCTCCTCCCTCCTCCCTGCTCCCTCCTCCCTGCCCCCTCCTCCCTCCTCCCTCCTCCCTGCTCCCTCCTCCCTGCCCCCTCCTCCCTCCTCCCTCCTCCCTGCCCCCTCCTCCCTCCATCCTTTTGAAATAAGGCGAAGAAGGGGATGAAGATGATGTTTGAAGGAGGAGCCAGCTGATGTCGACGAGGAGGAAGATGAGGCGATGATGGAGCGGATGGGAAGGGAAGGAGGGAGGAAGAGGG
>NW_028234417.1:23442542-23450042 GCF_977035675.1 Penaeus japonicus
GCGGAAGAGAGAGAAGGGTGGAGGGGATGAGGGGGCTGGGGGTTACAGGGTGGAGGGGATGAGGGGGCTGGGGGTTACAGGGTGGAGGGGATGAGGGGGCTGGGGGTTAGAGGAGGGAAGGGACGAGGTGGACACGACTCTGGTATGCGTCGTTGCGGTCCTGCCACGCGTCTATTTGTTTGTTCAGTGATTAGAAACCGAAGGAGATACATTTTGCTAAGTCTGCCCTTATAAAAAAGAACGTTTTCTGCAACGGTTCTCTATTACGCTAAAAGCATAAATTAATGATAATATTTCTTGCATGAGTATCCATAAATCATTTTCGAGTCGTGATGTAATTACCAGTCTAGAAATATCTTGCGTGGGGGAAGTTTCCTTAAGAATATTCTTTTCAAAATTTGGTCATTAGAATGTTTTTCTTTTCTCAGAACTCATAATGGTCGGCTGGTAATTACTCGGACTGAGATTCCAATGAGAATAATGCCCGTAATGGTAATAGTAAGACAAATCATTAAAATGATAATGAATGATAAGGACAACAATAATGATATTCATAATAATGATAATAATAATGGTAATAATTATGATACCGATGATAATCATAATAATAATATCAATGGTAATATCAATAATCATTGTCAGTAAGGATAAGAATGATTATGATTTAAGAAAATGCAAATTTAAGAAAGAAAAAACAAACAAACATACGCAAGTTCCAATACTTGTCAATGAGAAATTATGTTCTGTACCGATGCATAGGGGAAAAGCTCAAGCGACTGGAAAAGAGAGAGAGAAAAAAAAAAATACGTGAAAGTAAAAGTTAAGAGGGAAAAAGAGGGTGATTTTTTTCATCCCCTCTTTATCCTTTTTATGTCTATCTTTCTATATTTCCTTCTCTCTCTCTCTCACTATACAGGCAACAATGGCAGCAAGCAGTGGGACCTTTAAGGAAAAGAGGGAAAAGGATTGTGGTAGGACGACAAGGAAGGAAGGTGGGAGGGGGAAGATGATGAATAGATGGAGGGTGGATGGATAGATAGATAGATAGACACACACACACACACACACATACACACACACACACACACACACACACACAGAGAGAGAGAGAGAGAGAGAGAGAGAGAGAGAGAGAGAGAGAGAGAGAAATAGACAAATAGTCAGAGAGAGACGAGATAAAGAAACAGAAAAAAACACAGAAGGAAGTAAGACTGAGTGGGTAAGAAACGAGAAAGAAAGAGATAAAGACAAAGAAGATCCCCGGACAGAAAGACGAACAGACAGACAGACAGAGAAGACCTCGAGCTGTGCAACCGGAAGTGGGGCAGTCTCATCTCTCCCCAACGGAAGCGCCTTCGGATCCCGTTTTCTTTCTCGGAGTCATATGTTTTCTTCCTGTCTTTGGTTACCTCCGTGTGGATGTGTGCATGAGAGGGTTTGAGAGTATATAGGAGTATCTGTCTCTCTCTCTCTGTCTCTCTCTCTCTCTCTCTCTCTCTCTCTCTCTCTCTCTCTCTCTCTGTATATATATATATATATATATATATATATATATATATATATATATATATATATATATATGTGTGTGTGTGTGTGTGTGTGTGTGTGTGTGTGTGTGTGTGTGCATATATTCAAATGTTTGTATGTATCTTCATAATCATGATATCATTATCATCATTTTTATCATTATTGTGCTTTAGAATTTGCACACATACACACAAGCACGCACACACACACACAAAGACACACACACACACACACACACACACACACACACACACACACACACACACACACACACACACACACACACACACACACACACACACACACACACACACACACACACACAACACACACACACACACATGTATATACATATATATATATATTATATATATATATATATATATATATATATATATATATATATATATATATATATATATATATATATCCAGTTATGAATGTATGTATGCCCACCACCCCTTCTAAATCGCAGTCTCTAAACCTCCCCATTGAAATAATCCAGTAAACCACCATAGTCCGTATCCAGTTCAACCCTCCATTATTTCCCGAATATAGTAACGCTTCTAAATTCTTCCCGTCTGCTTTTGTGGTTCTAAAAATAAACCTCTTTTTAATTGGCTTCAGCCGTTTCCGAGCACAAAGCCCGCTGGCGACCTTTCTCACCTTCTGCACTGGCTTTGCAGGCACCTTTCTCATTTGCATCTTCACTTCACCCTTCTTTTCTACTTTATATTCTTAATGTCCTTTTTCAGCTTTAATTCTTAGAGCTTGTTACGTTTAACACAAAGAGAGGTTCGTGCAATCTATGATGCGAAGGTTTTCACTGACTTCCTTCAAGGCATTGTCGATTCTTCTTAATAAACATCAACATCTTAAAGACGCTCAACTATAACCTCTGTCAATCTGGGCTTCAGTTATCTTCAATAAAATAGTATACTCTTACAACTGGAATGTCTATTTTCCCCATAAATACGTCAGAGCCGATAGCACTATCCTTTCTACATGTAGTTAGACGTAATTGGGAATTATTTAAAGTCCCTCTTCAAATATTGTGATGATTCCAGTGCTATAACTCAAATATATATATATATATATATATATATATATATATATATATATATATATATATATATATGTCGTCTCAACTGGTATTTCCGTTATCAATACTAACAATTGTCGTTCTTCATAGTTTCAGTTTGATGGTTTTTTTTGCTACCATCATCTCTCCAAGCACAGGTTTCACAAATCTCTCTTTTACGAACAGCCTTACTAATATCTCTGCTATAACCATTCTTGACTACTATTGGCACATGTATGTCTCACTTGCTTCACTAACACTTGTCTCTCCCACTATAGCCTCACTGGCGCAGTGAGAAAATATGTGTAAGTAACACGTATCCCCATCCTTCTGTCAGCCTGTTCTCTATCCATAATTCATTTGATTTATATTTCCCCCTTGGTCTACTCTTCCCTCTATATTTGCATGTGAATGTCTAGAATACAGAGATTATGCGTTATTATGTATTTTTTCCTGAGCTTTTCCGTGTCTATGTAGTACTATGTATTTTGAACAAGTCTAAATGCATGGTTTGTAATGGGTAACTTACGGCAGATAGCACGTGAAAATGCATTTCAGTTCATTCCAAAATTTCCGATATAGTCTAAACGCTGGAATTTGCGTTTGTCAGATGACCATCACGAGCCACCCTCCTCGCTAAATCATCCACCACTTCAAACGCCAAAGCTCCCACTCCATTCTCTTATTCCTCGCCACGCGCAGCTCTCCTTCCATCTCCATTTCTAGCTTTAAGACTCATTATACTAAAAGTTCTACATCATAACCTAAGAGTGCACTCAATCGAGGTCCTTGTACCCTGAAGTCCCCAGGGGCTGAGGACAAGAGGTGATCAGGGGCGGTCGCTAAGGCGAACTAACCAACAGTCGGTGGCCGTTTCTAGCTTGAGTGGGGGGAGGTGGGGGCTGCAGTCAAGGATTTTCTTGTGTTTGGACAGGAGGAATATTGGATAATAACTTTTCCAGTGTCAATGATTTACCCAAGGATACTGTAAGAAATATCCTCTATGTCACTTTTCTTTTTAGAATGGTTGCATGATACAGCTCTAAAAAATAATCTTTCTTAGTACCGTTTTGGACACATAATACTCGTTATCACCGTAATCTAAACCCCAACTCACAGTAGTCTAAACGCCACATTTTAATATTCTCACGGCCAACATCGCGCAGCCACCGCATCCCAAACCAACCCCTTCCCGCCGCAGCCTAAAGATTGCCCTTTCTCCTCCACAGAGCCTAAGCGGCAGCAACCACGCCATCATACAGTCCCTGATCTACGTACTGGGTGGGCGTCCGGAGGTCCCCGCCCCTTGCTGCGTCCCTGAGAAGCTCGACGCCATCTCCCTCCTGTTCCAAGAAGGCGACGACGGCTCGAAATATCTCCTCAAGAACTACCCGAAGATGTCCGTGTCCTCCTGCAGCTGCCAGTGAGCGCGTCGAGGCAGAAGCCAGAGAGGAAGACGATCTTTGGGGACTTTTTTTCAACCTTTTTCCTCTGAGAAATTTGCAATGGGAAAAGATAATATGATGAGGATTATGTCTTTTGAGGTGTAAGTTTTATTTTTTTCTATGTCTTAACAGTCTGATCTGAAGTTCTAGTAAAGTCGTGTTAGGGCCACATGCATTCATTCAAAGAGGACCTAGCATAATGGGACTTCGAAATGCATATCGCGAAGTGGTCGAAGTGTTCTAAGCACCTTGATAATATCCTTTGAATCCTTACTTAGGCTTTCCTTGAATTAGAAGAAAGAACATGTATCTAGTTATCCTTCTGCCAAAAGGAGGACAACGAATTTACAAGCTTGAGAGAAAGAAAGAAAGAAAGAAAAAAAAAACATGAGAGAGGAATTTCAAAACCTCTTTTCGTCAAGCGCTCCTTTTTTTCTTTCACTGTCTAACCTCTGTAGCCGTTTTGAATTGACGGCGTTTTTGGAAGCTCTGAAATTACGATGTCATGCGGACAATGTGTAGTGGCAACGAGCGGCGTTACAAAACGTCTGATATTTCTTTCTGATTATTCTGATGGTTCTTTTCTTTCTGAAGGACTTAGAGGGGATGGGAATAATAGCAGGGTGTTAAAAGAAGTGGATGGGAGAGGAAGATAAAAAGAATAATGGTAATGATATTTGCGTTTCCATCTATTTTCTTTGAATTTTGAACATGCTTAATATATAAATTTTACTATTTTCCCTCAAGCCATAAGACCGACGAGCACCACCAAAAGGACATTTTTTTTTCAACACGAAAATCAACAAAGAAATAAAAATACAAGTCCGTGAGAAAGCTTTAATGAAGCCAATTCAGTTTTGCGGGTTATACAATCACAATTTAATTCGGGTCGGACGGTTCTAAATCCTGTTTTGTTGTGTTACTTTTTTCCCTTTTGCTGGATTTGATTGACATGCCTACAGTTCAATTTGAATGACATATGATTCTCTGCATGGATCTTGTATAAACTTGAACGAGGAATATATTAGCATGGAGTTATTGGAACACACACAGACACACAAACACACACACACAAAATCAAAACAAAAAACTAACTAACAAACACGCACACACATTTTTTCTTCTATGCAGAATATCATTAGCATCTTAATTCCGAGTGAAATTACATAATGATGTCATTCGATACCAAGAAAATAGCCTGGAACCCTGAAGAATTTATAAACAGTACCTTTGCTTCCCTCCTTTCCCCTCAGTCTGTATAAAATGCTCCCTTTTTTATTTACCCATCGTTTTTCCCCTTCATTTCCCTCTCCTTCGTCATTTTCTTCTTTTGTTCTGTCATTTTTGTCTATTTTCATTATCTGTTTCCTTTTCTTGTCATCTCTCTTGCTCCTGTCTCTCTCGTTCTTTACTTCCCTTTTCCTTTCTCTATCCTTCTTATTTTCCTTCCTCTTCCCTCTGTCCACCTTCATCTGCATTTCCTGATTTTACCTCTCCTTCCAACTCTTCCTCTTTCTATCACCTTCTCATTTCTTCCCTTTTTCCAACCCCCCATTCTTCCACCCTTTTTCTACCACTTCTCATTCTCCCCTTCCTCTTTCCATTCTCTTTCTTCTTTCACTCAGCTTTATCCCATCGCCTTTTCCTCCCTCCTTTTCTTTTCCTACCCTGCTATTCTTCCGATCTCTCCTCTTTCCCCCACCCACCCTTTTTATCAACCCCTCCCTCATCTCTTTCCATCTCCTCCACCCTCCTATTTCCATCGCTCCTCCTACTCCCTGCCATCGCTCCTTCTTCTCCCTGCCCTTTCCCTCCCCCCTTCCTATCACCCCTCCCCTTTTCACACTCTTTCCATCTCTTCTTCTTCCCCTTACCCTCTCTATCTGCCCTCCCCTCATCATACCCTCCCCCTCCTCTTTCCATTGCTACACCTTCTCCCTACCCTTCCCCTTCCTCCCTTTCCATCACCCTTCCCTCCCTTTTTTCGCACTCTTTCCCTTACCTCCCCCCTCGTAAGCGGCCATCCACCCCACAACACAACTTCCACTCTATGTATCATACCTCAAAATATATATGAAATTTTAGGTAACGTGAACTGTAACTAGTGCATAGGTTTTCTCTGTTCTATGAGTAGATTGTAGACCTCTAAGTATTGTTGACGTTGGTGTATCTGTGTGTAAATGTTATAATAGTTAAGGAGAAGCGCTTAAGATATTTTATAAAAAATGCAAAAGAGGTATCTCGTGTTCTATGTATGTAGGAATAACTTTTATACTTATTTCCTCCAAAGATACTCGCGTGTATAGCGTGGGTTGGGAAGAAAAGGACAATAAACAAGAAGGAGAAAAGAAAGAAGAAAACGAAAAATCTGTTGATATTTATCATTGCACTCAAAAAGTTCAATTGGTATTACGGAAAAGTCTAAGATTTTTGAAATGGTCTGCAGACGATATAATCCAGACGTTTGTGTCAAAGATGATTTAAAGAAATTCTGAAATACTAGCTGTGTATTAGATATTCCTTGTCTTTGTAGCGTGTGTGCGTGTGTATGTACGTATGTATGTGTCCGTAGGTTAGAAAATGCGAAGAAAAAATAAGCCTCTTTAATTTTTTTTATGTCCTCTTAAGAAATGTATTATATTTAGACTGTAGCTAATCAGCAAAAACAATAAAACAACAAAAAACGATAACTGAACGTCGAGTATGTGTTCATAACTTAACACTATTTAAATGGAATGTGTATATATAACTCACCTTCTCTCCTCCATTCCCTTGGACCCGTAACTGACACTCAAAATACGTAACATTTTGGTTCCATATGTGGAATTTTATTTTAATATCATTAAAGTCACTGACCACCCTATTCATTTTTATTTTTATTTTCTTTTTAAACGTGAGGAGGAGGGAGGGATTCATTTACCTGAAAAAAAACGTAATTTAAGGATAATCATATGCTGCTGATTACCCACAATCCCTAAGTGAATATATCATGTACTGTAGCATATCACGGAGATACAAAGTGAACTGCACCAACTCGGATGACATTATTGTAACTTCAGTGTTAATCAATATATTTCAAAGTCATCGAGAACATTCCTTACTTTTTATTGTTCCTCATCAAAATGCTCTCTTTCCCGCGTAAAAGAATGTAGTTAAATAAATGAGATAGATACATTACAATATAACTAATTACAAAACAGAAATACGAAATCGTTTACATAGCTGATAGTAACAACCCACGTTTCAAAAAAAATGTTATTGTACTATGAATCATGCAATTACTGATCGGATAGAATCATATAATTAAATGATATTACTGTTGCAGATAAAAAGAGACAGTGCAGTAATCTTCGTTCACCGTTAGCCTAATTTTAGGTGTTAGGAAGTTATTTGGAACACATGTATTTGTGCTTTTCATTTATTATATACCTCATGACCTATTTAAAG
>NW_028234417.1:23460042-23465042 GCF_977035675.1 Penaeus japonicus
CTGCTAAACCCTCAGATACCAGCCAATCTCTGGAGTATGGCATATATTGACTGGAAGCACATTGTTTACACTGATGCAAAGAGTTACCCTTCCCCACTGCTATTCTCTATTTTTCTCAAAATCATTTCTTTATTCATTATATACATTTTTATGTTATTATTATAACATTGAACATATCTATTACTAACATCAGCACCATCTGACTCTGATGCAGAATCAGCATCATATACAAGTTTTGCTATCCCACCGGCAAATACACAATGTGAAGGACATTTGTACATCTCCCATGACATTCTGAATATCGCTGACAATTATTTGATAAGATTTGTCTAAATATATTGATTACTGAATAAATAATTATCAGTGTAGCCTTCATAGGCAGATTAGATTATAATATTTTATGAGGTGTATACTTGCCTTATTGAGAAATATTGAATGTTTTACATAAATGTTACCTTCTGGATGTAAAACAACTATCACGTCATCAAGTATAACAGAAATATATATTTTTTCCAGAAATTTGTTAGATAATTACTGGAATCCTTAGAACAGTACTTTTTCAATTTGTCAATACCATGATATTGGAAATATAAGGCATTAGTCATTTGCAACATAAAGAAGGTTAGTTTTACAATGTGTAATTGGTGAATTTTGTTGTGGGGACAAGTTCCTTGATTGACAATGAATTGTGGGAGTATTGCCAATATATATGCTATACTATATCCATGTGTATATGTTTAATATAAAGAAAAAAAAAATAGAAATGAAATTTGAATATCATGCATTTAACCCTCTCTGGACGGGTGGTACAGTACTGTACTGCTTATTCAAAAGCCCAGTGGCCGGGCGGCACAGTATTGTGCCAGCCATTTAATTGATTTAGGCCTAAGCGCTCGAAAGCCCCGGCATTGTGACATTCAAGGCTGGAATGCCCCCGTCGTGAGTGGGTTAATTGTTTATTTTTACATATAATGTGCATACTGTTTATTTTAACAAATAAAAGATCCATTATATAACTATTACATTTGTCAGTAAATAAAAACTCTGCAAGAAGCTGTATTGTAGTATAAAAAAAACATATATTTTTTAAAGGAATAGATAGTAGAATAGATATACTAAATATGAATGGCAAATAATGTAACAAGTGAATTAGATGACTATCAGAAAAATGCTGGATGTATAAGGATGATAAAATTTTATAATATTCTTTTCATACATACATACATACATACATACATACATACATACATACATACATACATACATACATATATATATATATATATATAAATATATTTTAATATATATATATATATATATTTATATATAATATTATATTTATATATATTTATATTTATATATTTATATATATATTTTTTTATATATTTATATATTTATATATATATATATTTATATATATATATTTTATATATATATATTTATATTATTTATATATAATATTTATATATATATTTTATATATTATATTTATATATATATTTTATATATATATATTTATATATAAATATTTAATATATATATATATATAATATATATTTATATATATATATATATATATATTATATATATTTATATATATATATTTATATATATATATTTATATATATATATTTATAATATTTATATTTATATATATATATATATATATATATATATATTATATATATATATATAATATATATATATATTATATTATATATATTATATATATATATATATTATATTATATATATTATATATATATTATATATTATATATATATGTATATATATATATATTATATATGTATATATATATTATATATGTTATATTATTTATGTATATATCTATCTAAAATGTATTATATCTATATTTCTATCTATATCTATCTATATCTATCTATATCTATCTATATCTATCTATATCTATCTATATCTATCTATATCTATCTATATCTATCTATATCTATCTATATCTATCTATATATATATATATATATATATATATATATATATATATATATATATATATTTATATATATATCTATATATCTATCGATCTATTTTTATCTATCTATCTATCTATCTATCTATCTATCTATCTATCTATCTATCTATCTATCTATCTATCTATCTATCTATATATATATATATATATATATATATATGTATTGATACATATAATTGAATGAATTTTCTCACTTTTCTAGCAAGATGGATTACTCTGTGCACAGCACTGCCTGAACAACTTGCTGCAGGGCCAGTACTTCAATGCTGTAGACCTTGCTGAAATAGCCCAGGAAATGGACCAAGCAGAACAGCGCCACATGGCTGAGTTTGGCATGCAGACTGAGGATTTTAGACGATTTATGGAGGTACTTCAAAACATTCTTTGAGTAAATGGAAATGTGCATTGATTAGTCACAATGTTTTGTAACTTAATTCAAGAAAATTTCCAATTTTGTGGTATTTTATGGACTGATTTTGGGGAGAACAAAGAAAAAGATGACAAAAAAGGAAAGGTTAACAATCTGAAAGCATCCCTGGACACTAAATTCTGATTTGCTTAAGAAAGGGAAAACATGAGACAAATACTTATATTTTCAGCAACCATCAGTGAACATGGATGACACTGGGATGTTCAGCGTCCAGGTGATCACTTCTGCACTGAAGCTGTGGGACCTGACACTTGTACCATATGAGTCATCCAACACCCTGGCCCAGAAGGCACGAGGCAACCCCACGTGAGTCAGCTGGCTTTATTTTGCCCTTACAGAATTGCTGGGGGCTGCGATAATGCTAAAAGGTGGGATGATTTTGTTGAAGTGTGGATGCTTGAGTTTCCAGAATCTTGTCATTCCTTTCAGTGTGAAATGGCACATATAGAAAAAGGAAAGTTAGGGTATACAGAGTGAGTAGGGACAATTAAGATATTTTATTATGATAATTATTCTCTAGAGAGTTCTGAGACCAGTTGGTTATCACCACCACACCCCCTGTAGTATTTAGTCCATGCCTCTTAACCCCCTTAAATCTTCAACCAATCAAAGCATTATTATGATATGCACGCGCACATGCACACGCACACGCACACGCACACGCACACGCACACGCACACGCACACGCACACGCACACGCACACGCACACGCACACGCACACGCACACGCACACGCACACGCACACGCACACCCACACACACACACACACACACACACACACACACACACACACACACACACACACACACACACACACACACACACACACACACACACACACACACACACTTGAACACCTCCAGAAATGTCTTGATATCCATTACATTCCATATTTTTTTTTTATTGATTGTCTTTTAATATGACCCATTAAATTACATCATGTAGTTTTCCATTAATAGGTAGTTATAGATCCCTGAATGATATTTATATATGAAGTCTTGGTTTATCAATTATAATTGATATCATTCTTGTTATTTTTACCTCATTTGAATGTGAAAGGAAAGAGAGGGACTGTTAAATTCATTAATATAATATTGGTTTAATTAATAGTTTTTATATTTTGTCATTAGGGAACAGCAAGCTTATATCTGCAATTTCAAGGAACACTGGCTGACTATGCGAAAGCTTGGCTACCAATGGTTCAACCTCAACAGCCAGCTGCCCTTCCCAGAGCCCATCTCGGATACCTACCTGGCGCTCTTCCTCAAACAGCTTCAGCATGATGGTAAATGGGTGTTTCTGCCATTGTTTGTTAATTCTAATATTCCCTGATGAAATAAGACAAGCTGCCTACCAAGGATAACAAGGAAATGGTGATTCAATTTGGGTGATCATTGTTTATGCTGTATTTACCTCAGTCAGAACCCAAGTGGAAGTAAGACAAGTGATTAGACATGAGAAAATAGGGATTGAGGCCTGCTCTGACTGCTGATTGTCTGGGAGAGTTTCATAACCCCTAGGTGACAAAATTGTGATCCCTCATGGTGCTTTACCATAGAGTCTGATGTTTTTGTTTGTATGTGAAGACATTGCCCTTAGCACTTCCACCTTTTAAGTTTTAGTATGAAAACTTGCTCAAAAACACCTGAATTGTTGGCTGAAGCAAGTGATATTCCAAGATGGCCCGCTGTGTAGCTTACCTCTTTTCATAAGGGAATCCCACATTTGTATGCTTAGGGGGAACAGGGTTAAAGTATGGCAGGCATGTGATTGATAATTTAGATTTTGTGTTTGTTGACTTTTTCCTTATTTAGATTTAAATGCTGATAATGTTCTATAATCTCTAACATTTACTGTATTCTTGATAAATATACCTTATTTTTCCTTTACATTTTAGGATATTCAATATTTGTAGTTGAGGGCTCATTACCTCCTTCTGAGGCAGACGAAACTCTCCGTCTCCACCCAGTGATACCAACAGCAAAACCCAGACTTCTCAAAGAGGTATTTATAAAAAAAAAATTCTGAATTGTCTGAATAAATGAATGAAGTAAACTTTTGAGTTTAGAGTAAAGTCTTCATGTTATATTTTTACTTGCATTGATCTAGTCCAATGGTCATAAATTACCTAAGCATGATGATCCTTAATTCCTTACCTTTTAGCAGGACTCAAAAAAACAAAATGATCTCAAAGCTGCTCTGGCTGCCAGCCTGGCAAAGGTTGGTACTTCGAGTCCAAACCCCTCAACGTCACATGCAAACAATGAAGAGGAGATACTAAAAGCTGCTCTTGATATGTCAATGGAAGGAACTAGTAAGTAATCTAATAGTCAGAATTGGGATTTTGTTAGAGGCATTGAGGATGAAGGAATTTGATGATGGATAAACACAGTAAATTCAAGGGAAGATTGGGTTAATCAGCTGGTTGTTGTATTTAAAGTGTACAGGAAATGTTGTACTTAGCATTACATACATCAGATAAGATCTTTAAAGCTCTTGGCTGAACTATGCAGGCAGTATTCACAAGGCTAAAGAATGTCTAGTGGATAGTATAATGCAATGT
>NW_028234417.1:23472542-23475042 GCF_977035675.1 Penaeus japonicus
CTCACCCCGTAAAGTGTTTTGTAGTTATAAATAACTTGAACTAATGATCATTCACATCATAGAATAATAGTGTAATGGAGCAGAAATCATATTTTCATTTTAGTTTTTTCTTTTTTTAAGCTCTGTAAACCTGTCACAAGTCTGTCTTTCACAACTGACCATGTTTATCTACACATTGGGGCGGATTTGTACTGCCTTTTGCAGAAGCACAAAAAGGTAGTCTTTGTCCATTTTTGCTGACTTTTATTTGCAGATTTCCAAAATCCAGTAATGAACTTTATTTACATTTTCTATGTTGAATTTACGGAGGAAAAAGTACAGTTAGATTATTTTTGCATCACAAATAAATGCACATTGCTAGTGTTTGGATTTCCTCTTTTCCTTGATAATTTTATTATCATTCAAAAGAGTAATACTGCTGAATAAATCAGTAGGTATATTTCTTATGTTTTTATAGCTGCAACTCAAATGGTAGGGCAAATCTCATTCTTAGAAAATATTGTTGCATAGATTGTAGAAAATATTCATACTGAAAGGACTATCATTATGAAATAGATATGAGAGTTGTTATTGTCCAATTTTATATCATAAAAATATTATCAGTTGCAAGTCGCTTTATTGAATTTTATTATGCTAGGCCAACAATAATACATGAGAGTATAAGTTCTGATTTTTCTTTACTATTGCAAAAAACTTGGACATTTATATATAGTTGTTTTTTTATATAGAGCTTATGGTATTTGTAATTTTATGTAAAATCACTATTACTCAAATTTTGTTATATATGAAGGGGCCTTCAAGCTATTAGTTTATGTGTATATTAAGGGACATGAATTTTTTTATTGATTTAATATTTCATGTTGTATAGCATTGTGGTATTTAAAGGATTATATATTTCCTTTTTTTAAACCAATGTTATTTACTATCTCTTAATTATCTGTCATAATTTTGTGCATCACTGATATCTTTGTGCTCATCAGACACACTGAATTCTGGATTGTAAACCATGAAATACATCCTTGTCAGGTGTTCAGCCAATCCTAGACTTTGTGTCAAAACAAGTGACAAATTTTCTCCCAAGATTCAGATAATGCAACTTGCAATAAGGTGTTTAGAGGCTTCCCTTGTAGAACAGAACTTTTCTACGTCACTACTTTGGCTAGATAGGATAGATATCTTAATTGAATTGAGTCCTGTTCCCATTTATGAAGTCGTATTTGGGTTGTCCATTGTTTTGGAAAAAATAATGATCATGTGATTATTAAATATCATCACAACACTTTGTCAGAGTGCTTTTATCTTAATGATTACCATTTTTATTGTGATAATAATTGACATCATTGTTTCTTCTTCCATCATCATCATCATTCCATTTCTTTCCGGCCATAGCAAGCAATCTTTGAGCCAATTTCTTTCCAGATATCAAGATCTCAGATGTGTAACATTTAAAAGATATAGACAGAAGTTATTGATTTGTTTACCATGTATCTGTATTTGGCTTTGTTACTGATACATTGATATTGTTGATTCACAAGAAGTAAAATTCTGCTCAATTCATAATGAATTAGAGGATGATGCTATAGTTATGATAATGATAATAGTTCTTGGTCTTTATTTTTTGCTGTTTGTGTTTTATCTTTGTATCTCGTCTCTAAACGGTTTCACTATGTGTCACGTGATATTCATCATGGAAACATCACAGAGAAGCAACTTTAAGACAATAAATAAAGGTGTTTAGACTGAGCAGACATCTTTGTAGCAGTGTACTGTAATGAAGGAAGTGAGTAAAATGATGTTCTCTTTTATGGGAGTAAGTGCAAAGTAAAGCAGTATTAGCCTTGGGAAAGGTTTTGGTAAATAAAGAACTAACTATAATATTTTTTTTAAGCCATGAAACTGTTGGAGAATATTTCAAGGATGATTGCAGAATTTCAGAAATGCATAACAGTCATACAACATCATTTGCTGTTCCTGTCCTTCCAATGAATTATCTTAAAAGATAAAAAGACTTTATTCACTGAAATATATGGATATGATTCTTTTTTTTTTTATCATATTTGCATGGAATTCTTTAGCATGAACATTTAATTCATACAAATGATAGAATCTTGCCTCTTGCATGTCATTAATCATTATCAGGTATCATTGAAGCATTTGACATACAATAACTAAATCTGTGAATTCATTCTGCATTGTATCTTTAGAGCCTTTCAATGAATGTGATATACTAATTATTAAGGTGATAGGAAATAGAAGATGAAATTGCAAAGGAGCAATAAGGAAACTTGCATATTTTATGAGTATAGATGAAAATAGATAAAAGACAAGCCAAATCTATCTCATGTTTAACTATTATATCTAAAAGTTTAGGAGATGAAGTAAAAAAAATTGTCCGTGGTGGATTGTGGCTCTTATTATCTGGTCTCTGTCTCTGCTTAATCTCTACTTTCAGCACCTTGATGTTGACTGTTCACAGTGGAATAGGTTCTGGGCAATCACA
>NW_028234417.1:23487542-23497542 GCF_977035675.1 Penaeus japonicus
AATAAAAAAAAGAACAGATAGCAGGATCAGTCAAACCCATTGTGGATGGGGTGCCTAACAACCAAACTGGCAGTCAGGACAGGTGGTCTGCAATGTTAGGTGGCACAAGCTAAAAATTAAAGGGATGAGGAAACACTGTACCTCTGAAGCTGGTGCTGTTACAGCTACAATACTTCATGACTGTATGTGCGCTTAAACTGTGAGCAGATCCCGTTGTCCCTTCATTTACACATTGACACCTGTTTTTTAGGCCTAGTCAGTGCCGTCATTTATGTCAATGGGTTAACTGGTTCCAGTCACATTATTTACAAGGAAAGAGAGTTGTCAATAGCTACATATTTTATGAAAAAGGGTATCATTGTATTTGTGAGATTTTATTTATCAGTTGGATAACAGTTTTTTCATCATGTACTGGCAGAGGGAACTGGTTTTTGAGAGAGACAATCCACTGTGTTGAAGCATTTAATGGTGAAACTCTAGTTTCACCACAGAAGAAAAACATTTGTCTCTCGTATCCTTACACATGCAAGGTAAGTTGTCTCCCTCTTTCCTTTGCTCCCTCACTCTCCCTCCTTTCTCTCTCTCTCTCTCTCTCTCTCTCTCTCTCTCTCTCTCTCTCTCTCTCTCTCTCTCTCTCTCTCTCTCTCTCTCTCTCTCTCTCTCTCTCTCTCTCTCTCTCTCTCTCTCTCTCTCTCCTTTATTTCTTTCTCTCTCTCTCTCTCCTTTATTTCTTTCTCTCTCTCTCTCTCCTTTATTTCTCTCTCTCTCTCCTTTATTTCTTTCTCTCTCTCTCTCTCCTTTATTTCTCTCTCTCTCTCTCTCTCTCTCTCTCTCTCTCTCTCTCTCTCTCTCTCCTTCTCTCCTCTCTCTCTCTCTCTCTCTCTCTCTCTCTCTCTCTCTCTCTTCCTCCCTCTTCTCTCTCTCTCCTTTCTTTCTCTCTCTCTCTCCTCTCTCCTCCTTTCTCCTCTCTCCCTCTCCCCCTCTCTCTCTCTCTCTCTCTCTCTCTCTCTCTTCTCTCTCTCTCTCTCTCCTCCTCTCTCTTCTCTCTTCTCTCTCTCTCTCTCTCTCTCTCTCTCCTTTGTCTCCTCTCTCTCTCTCTCTCTCTCTCTCTTATCTCTCTCCTCTCTCCCCTCTCTCTCTCTCTTCTTCTCTCTCCTCTCTTCTTTATTCTCTTTCATCCTCTCTTTCTTCTCTCTCTTCTCCTCTTCTCTCCTCGTCTCCCTCTCTCTCTCTCTCTCTCTTCTCTCTTCTCTCTCTCCTCTCTCTCTCTCATTTAATTTTCTCTCTCTCTCCTCTCTCTCTCTCTCTGTCTCTCTCTCTCTCTCTCTCTCTTCTATCTACTCTCTCTTCTCTCTCTCTCCTCCTTTGGGATTTCTTCTCTGCTCTCTCTCTCCTCCTTCCTCTTCTCTCCTCCTCTCTCTCCTTCATCCGTGACTCTCTCTCGATCTCTCTCTCATCCCTCTCCTCGCTCTCACTCTCTCTCTCTCTCACTCTCTCTCTCTGTCTCTCTCTCATCCTCCTCTCTCGCTCTCTCAATCTCTCCTCTCTCTCTCTCTCTCTCTCACTGTCTCTGTCTCTGTCTCCGTCTGCCTCTCTCTCTCTCTCTCTCTCTCTCTCTCTCTCTCTCTCTCTCTCTCTCTCTCTCTCGCTCTCTCTCTCTCTCTCTCTCTCTCTCTCTCTCTCTCTCTCTCGTCTCTCTCTCTCTCCTCTCTCTCTCTCGTCTCTGGTCTCTCTCTCTCATGTCTCTCTGTCGTCCTCTGTCTTCTCTCTCTTCTCTCTCTCTCTCCTCTCTCTCGTCTCCTTTATTTCTGCGTCTCATCTCTCTCTCTCTCTCTCTCTTTATTGCCTCTCCTCTCCCCTCTGAGCCTCTTTCCTTCTGCTCTCTCTCCTTTCTCGCTTTCTCGTTTCTCTCTTTTCTCTCGTTCTCTCCTTCTCTCTCTCTCCCCTCTCTCTCTCTCTCTCTCTCTCTCTCTCTCGCTCTCTCTCACTGCTCGAGCGTCTCTCTCTCTCTTCTCTCTCTCACTCGGTCTCTTCTATCTTCTCTTCCTCTCTCTCCTCTCCTCCTCTTCCTCTCTCTCTCTTCCTCTCTTCCCTCTCTCGTCTCTCTCTCCTCCCTCTCTCTCTGCTCTTCTTCTCTCTCTCTCTCTTCCTCTGGGCTCTCTCTCTTTCTCTCACTATCTCTCTCTTTCTCCCCCTCGGGGGTCTTTCTCTCTCTTTCATCTCCTCTCTCTCTCCATCTGTCACTCTCTCTCTCTCTCTCTCTCTCTCTCTCTCTCTCTCTCTCTCTCTCTCTCTCTCTCTCTCTCTCTCTCTCTCTCTTTCTCTCTCTCTCTTTCTCTCTCTTTTTTTTTTTTTTTTTACACCTTTATTTATATTTACATGGTAGATGCATACAATTAAGTATTTATATTTACAGGCTAAAGAAGTAGTTGCTAAAAGCCTAACCAGTTTTATACATATAACATAAAATCACTTCATGATTTTAACCAAATATTTATACTGCATTTGAATCTTTGTTATTAATATTATATTTTTTCTTCGTGAGTAGTAGCTAAATTTTATTACTGATATGAAGTTGTGTTACCACAATTGAGAATATTTTGGAAGAAATTTGTCTCTGGAGAGAAATGTATAAAAACACCGTGGTTCTGTCTAATGCTGCTGGAACTTGGTTCTTGTTTCACCGGATGTCTAGTGGTTCGTTCTTGCTGCCGCATTGGAACGTCTCCAGACTGAAGATGTAGGCACATGCATCTCCTGGATCTTGAACATTGTTGAAAGGCCATGCCACATCTCTTCGTGTGTTGCAAGTCTGTCCAGTTTTGGGTTGAATTCCGTGCCATCAAAAAGCCGCTTTAAAATGCTGTCCTGGACTCTATCCAGAGGTGAAGGATGGTTACTAGCAGCTCCTCCCCAAGCAAGAGAGGGAGTACTCCATACAGGATCTGATTTGTAACTTTGTATAAGATATAATCAGGATTCCTTTAACCATCCAATACCAAGTGCAATTCTTAGCGAAGTTAATTGTCCTGGGATGCTTTCCTGGCTATTTCTTTCAAAGTGTGTCTTGAAAGTAGTTTTATTTGTCGTATTGTGATTCCCAGGATCTCAATTTCATTTTGTTGCGAGCGTTTTTATGGTTTTTCATTAACTGTTTTATACTTTTTAGACTGGGTGCTGGATCTTGCCACCAATAAAACTGGTTTTTTTTGGAGCAAACTTAACTGATATCCACTCAACACCCCAAGCTGTGCAATGTCCTTCATTACAGATGTTAACAATGTAATTCCATCAGTTGCATTTTCTTCTCCTGATTTGTAGGTGACAGCTATAGTGCCGGTTCAATCCGCAAAAGCGCGGGGTTCAGGAAGGAACTGTCTGAGATCATTATATGAAGATATTCCCATCATTGGTCCTAAGACAAACTGCCTTGTGGTACGCCTGCTGAGCGATGTGGTTAGAGAGGCGGATTCTGTGCCATTCAAAGACACTTTGAGGTTTGTCTGTCACTGAGATAGCTTTGTAGGAGTGCTACACACATCCTCTCCCACTGCAAATGCTTTTGATTTTCTCTAGTAGCCCTCTATGCCACACGTTATTTCCAAATGCCATCCCTTCAATGTCTAGAGCAATGAATGGCAGTATGGCGACCGTATCTAGGGCGCGGCTCCAGTCTGATGTCATGAGGAAGGTGAAGGTCTGCAGCTGAACGTGTGTTTCCCTCCGAATCCAAAATTTGGCGTGAGCACAAGGAGATGATTATCTGCTTTAGGTGATCCGATATATGGGGACAGATATTATCTTTTCCAGGACTTTGTACTAACTGATGACAGCAAAGACACAGGTTGTATAATTTTTAACTTGTGACTTGCTTCCTTTTATTGTGTATTGGGAATAGCTATACTATTTTTCCATATATGTGGCTATTCATTTTGCTGAGAGGCAGTTTTAATAGATCCAGTAAGTGGCAGCGAGATCTCCCTTGCCACATGTCTTCGAAGGAGTCAGGGACTAATCCCGGAGCTGCCCTGACAACTCTTCTTTTTTCGTCAATCCAATCAATATATTGTAGACGTCCGATTGAAGAGTTTCCTTATAGTTGCATTTTGTCCCGTGCCATTTGTGGGCAATTTATATTGTTGTGTTGCTGCATTTGGATTTTCTTGGAAAGTATCATCTTGTCTGCAAAAATGTTGAGCAAGGAGATTTATTTTGTCTTCAGTACAGTTTATTGCGCATTTGCAACGCGCATCTCTGGGCCATAAGTGGGGGAATAGTAACTCGTGTCTCTTAGGTCTCCTGCTTATCTTTAGATGAATGTTCCACCACCATAATTTTGCTGCCAATACACCCTTCTATCTAGTTTTCTTATTAATATGTGTTCTTTTTTGTGTTTCCTTTCCCGACAAGTCGGCAATAAGGATGCCCATTCCTCTCTCTTTGCTCGATCCGCTCTCTTTCTTCTCGACAAAGCTTTCTATCTTCTCTTCTCTCTTCAATCCCTCGGCGGCCGAAGTTCTCCTCTCCCTGCTACTTCTTTGCTCTCTCGTTCTGGAGTCTCGACGGCCTCACTCTTTCTCTCTCGGTCTTCTCTGCGGAGCTCTCTCTGCGTCTCTCTCTCTCTCTCTTTTCTGGTTCTGCTCCTCCTCTCCTCCCGTCTAGCTCTCTCTTCCTCCGTCTCTCTCCCTCTCTCTCTCTCTCTCTCTCACTCTCTCTCCTCTCTCTCTCTCTCTCTCTCCCTCTTCTCTCTCTCTCTCTCCTTCCTCTCTCCCTCCTCTCTCTCTCTCTCACTCTCTCACGCCCTCTCTTTCCTCTCTCCTTTCTCCTCTCTCTCTCTCTCCTCCGTCTCTCCCTCTCTTCCCTCCTCTCTCCTCTCTTCCCTCTTCTCCCTTCTCTCTCTCTTCTCTCTCTCTCTTCTCTTCTCTCTCTCTTCCTTCTCTCTCCTCTCTCTTCTCTCCTCTCTCTTCTCTCCTCTCTCTCTTTCTCTCTCTTCTCTCCTCTTTCTCTTTCTCTCTTTCTCTCTCCTCCCTCTCTTTCTCTCTCCTCTCTCTCTTTCTCTCTCTCCCTCCTCTCTTCTCTTCCTCTCTTTCTCTCCTCCCCTCTTCTCTCCTTTTCTCTCCTCTCCTTCTCTCTCTCTCTCTTCTCTCCTCTCTCTCTCTCCCCTCCTCTTCCTTCCTCTCCTCTCTCTCCTCCCTTCTCTCTCCTCTCTCCTTCTTCTCTCTCCTCTCTCCTCTCTCTCCTTTCTTCTCTCTCTCTCTCTCTCTCTCTCCTCTCTCTCTCTCTCTCTCTCCTCCTCTCCTTCTCTCCTCTCCTCCCTCTCTCCTTCCCTCTCTCTCTCTCTCTTCCCTCTCTCTCTCTCCTTCTCTCTCTCTCACTCCCTCCTCCTCTCTCTCTCTCTCCTCTCTTCTCTCTTCCTTTCTCTCCTCCTCTCTCTCTCCTCTCTCCTTCTCCTCTCTGTCCTTCCCCCCCTCTTCCTCCTCTCTTTTCCTCCTCTCCCTCTTCTCTCTCCTCCCTCCTTCTTCCATCTTCTCCTCTCTCCTTCTTCCTCCTTCTCCTCTTCTCTCCCCTCCTCCCCTCTCTCTCTTCTCTCTCTCCTCCTCCTCCTTCCTCTCTTTCTCTCCTTCTCTCTCCCTCCCTTCCCCCCCTCCTCTCTCCCTCCCTCTCCCTCCTCCCTTTTCCTCCTCTTCCTCTCCCTCTCTCCGCCTCTCTCCTCTCTCTTCCTCCTTTCTCCTCTCTATTCCTCTCCTCTCTCCCTTCCCTCTCTTCCCTCCTTCTCCCCTCTCTCTCTCCCTCTTCTTCCCCCTCTCCTCTCCCCTCCCCTCCTCTCCTCCTCCTTCTCTCCCCCCCCTCTTCTCCTCTCTTCTCTCTCCCTCCTTCCTCTTCTTCTCTTCCCCTCCTCTCCTCTTCTCCCCTCCCTCTCCCTCCCTCTTCCCCTCTCCTCCTCCCTCTTCTCTCCTCTACTCTCTACTATCTCTCCTCCCTCCTCTCTCTCTCTCATCCTCTCTCTGCCCCTCTCTCCTCCTCTCTCTCCTTTCTCCTCCTCTTCCTTTCTCTCTCTCCCCTCTCCTTTCTCTCTCTCTCTGTCTCTAAGTCATCTCCCTCTCTCTCTTCTCCTCTCTCTTCTCATCTTCTCTATCTCTCACCTCTCTTCTATTCCCTCTCTCTCTCAACCTCCTCCTCTCTCTCGCGTCTCTCTCTTCTCTCCTCTCTTCTCTATCTTCTCTCTCTCTCTCTATCTCTCTCTCCATCCTCCTCTCTCTCCTCTCTCAGCTCTCTTCTCTCTCTTCTACTCTCCTCCACTTCTCGTCTCTCTTCACTCTCTCCTTCGCGTCTCTCTCTTTCTCTCTCTTTTCTCTCTCTCTCTCTCTTCTTTCTCACTCTCTTTCTTCTCATACCTTCTCTCTCTCCTCCTCTCTCTCTCGTCCTCTCCTTCTTCCTCTCTCTCTCTCCTTGCTCGCAAGACTACTCTCATCTCTCCTCGTCATCTCTCTCCCATCCTCTCATCTCTCTCTACTCTCATCCTCACTCCTCTCCTCATCTCTCTCTCCTCTCCATTAATTCTCTCTCTCTCTCTCTCTCCTCTCTCATCTCTCTCTCTCTCTCTCTCTCTCTCTCCTCTCCCTCTTCTCATCTCTCCTCACCCTCTCTCCTCCCCTCTCCTCATCCTTCTCTCTCCTCTCTCTCTCTCTCTCTCTCTCTCTCTCTCTTCTCTCCCCTCTTCTCTCTCTTCCCTCTCTCTTCTCTCTTTCTCTTCTCCTCTTCTCTCCTCTCTCATTCTCTCTGCTCTCTCTCTTCCTCTCTTTAATCTACAACTCTTCAATCATCCTTCTCTCTCACGTCTTCTCTCTCCTCTCCTCCCCTCTCTCTCCCCCTCCGCCTCACCTCTCCCTCTCCTCTCTCTTTCCTCTTCCTCTCTGTCTCTCTCGTCTCTCCCCTCACCTCTCCTCACCATACTCTCTCTTTTTTCCCTAACCTAGAGAGAACTCTACTCAAGAGTCTCGCTCATCCTACAACTCCACTCACTCTCCCTAACTCCAGTGTCATCCCTCTCTCTCTCTCCCTCGTCTCTTCCTCGCTCTCTTCCTCTCTCTCTCTCCCTCTCTCTCTCTCCCTCTCTGCCTCTCTCCTCTCTCATCTCTCTCTCCTCGTCCTTCTCTCATTTCTCTCTCTCTCCTCTCTCTCAATATCTCTCACTCTCTCTCTCCCTCTCCTCCCCTCTCTCTCTCTCATCTCTCTCCTCCTCTCTCCTCTCTCTCCACTCCTCTCCTCTCCTCTCCTCTCTCTCTGCTCTCTCTCTATCTCTCTCTTCCTCTCTCCTCTCTCTCTCTCTCTCTCTCTCTCTCTCTCTCTCTTCTCTCTCTCTCTCCTCCCCTCCCCTCCCCTCCCTCTCTCCTTCCTCTCCTCTCCCTCTCTCTCTCTCCTCCTCTCTCCCCTCTCCTCTCCTCTCCTCTCCTCTCTCACTCCACATCTCCTCTCCTCTCTCCTCTCCTCTCCTCCCCCTCTCCCTACACCTGCCCCTCCCCTCCCCTCCCCTCCCCTCCCTCCCACTTCACCCCATCTCCCTCCCCTCTCTCCTTCCTCTCCACCCTCTCCTCTCCTCTCCTCCCCTCTCCTCCCCCCCCTCTCCTCCCCCTTCCCCGTTCGCTCTCCCCCCTCCCCTCCCTCCCTCCCTCCCCTCCCCTCCCCCCTCTCCTCTCCCCCTCTCCCCTCTCCTCCCCTCCCTCCCCTCCCCTCCCCTCCCCTCCCCTCCCCTCCCCTCCCCCATTCTCACCCATAGTGTCTATTTCTTATTGTCTTCTATTCTAAGGAGATTGAAGTAACCAAAGTTGTGAATTTTCATTTCCTTTTTTTGTTGTTGCAAACACTTATGATATAATGCTTTCTCATTCATTTGACATTCCTGGATTTAACATGGGTTCTTTGCAGCCACCTGAATCCACAAAGTTTGGGGAAAGAGAGTGTCAGCGCAGATACCAGCTGTTCTACCGCTGGATCCACTTCAGTTTCCTGATCCTTTCTGCAGTGTACTACACTCCTCGGCTCTTGGCCAAGGGCAAGGACCACCAGCTCCAGAAACTACTAACTGATCTTTCAACTCGGGAAGAAAAGTGAGTTTTAGGAGGTAATTTTTATTTTTAACCTGCTACATTCATTTTTGCAAATTCAGCTATTTCTTGCTGAAAATAATCAGAAAATGTTGCTTTTATGACGTGGATTACATACATATTCTTTTCGCAGGTATGATAAACCATCCCTGGAGGAAGGCACCAGGCTTGCTTTGCAATACTTCAAGAATCACAGCTTTGTTCATACCTCTTTGTATGCCAGACTGGTTCTCTCTCATGCATATGCTCTGGTCATTGATATGGCTACTGTTTTCTTCTTTGATTTCATGCTCCATGTAAGGTTTCTTAAAGCTGGTTTATTGCAATAAGAGGAATAAAAATGTCATACCCTGCATTTTTTTCTTAATATCTTTTTAATTTTTAAAAATTGATTTGTTCCTTCCAACTAGCTTCTATTCATATAATTACATATTCATCCATTCAAGTCAGACATTCATTTGGGTGTTGTCAGTCATTTCTGCTCACTGATTATTTCCATTAATCCAGTCATTTAGTAATTCATACTGCATACTACTTATCAAATGTATCTTTGATTTCAGAATGGCTTTTATGGGCTAGTGTACACAACATACCCTTGGAACAGGAACCCAAGCAATTTCAATGATAGCATGTCTCAGCATTTCCCCCCATATGCATTCTGCACCATTGACAAGTACAATCTGATCAACAATGCAAGAATAGAAAACTATGGCTGCCACCTAATGCTGATGGAACTGTATGAGAAAGTCTTCATTGTGATCTGGTTCTTACTTGCAGCTCTGATTGTAGTGACAGTGATCTCAGTTTTTTCCCTCTTGTTCCTGTGGCTACCACCCTTCAATCGCCTCTTCCTGCGCACCTGCATCACATCAACCCACATCCAACATGTGAAGAGAGAGGTTTTGAAGATCACTGGGGTGGGGGACCTCTTTGCCCTCAGTCTCATGAAGAGGCATATGAATGAGAGGCAGTTTTTGAAGTTCCTTGAAAGCTTAGTACAGGCCCATGACAACCATCTGAAAGAAATCTTGGTGGAGAGTCAACAGACATATGTGAACATGTGCTGAAATCAGTGTTGAGACTTGTCATTGTAAGAAAAAATACTGAATTTGTTATGAAAAATCAATTTGACATATTTAATTTTCATGATGCTCAATTCTGTTTATTTCTCCCTGCAGTTTTCCAGATAAAAGACCCATTATTTTGTGATATTGAAAATTTCAAGATTTAGTGCGAGATGCAAGGTTTGATTTATGCAGTGGTAATTAGATGCCTTACATTTGTTATAATTTAACTTTCTCACTTTGTTTTACGAAGTGTTTTTCATGTTTTTCATAACAGAAGATGAATATTAATTTTTCCTTTGCTGAACATAATAAACAGAGTTGCTGGAGACCACATAAAAAAGTATAGCCAAGTGAATACTTTCACCATCATATAGACCAAATCTTGCATGGGACCCATAAATATGAAACAGGAGAAAGGGAAATATGAAGACTAATTGCTTAGTTTAAGCACATATTCTTACAATGGCTTTTTGAGTTTATTAGGTTGAATTACTAATAAACAAATGTTCTTGTATATCAGGGTTTTGAACTTTGTCTTAGTTAGCAATTTGTATACCACAGAAGGTAACAATCATGTTTTCCTTTTTGTCTTTTTTTTTTTTTTTACTTTTATATATTTTCTTTTAATTTTCAATTATTCCATTGAGATGGGTATTGGTGTAATTACAATTTATTTTGTAATAGATACATTTACCAGTAGCTTGTTGTTTTCCTTATAACCTACTCAAAGTTTTGGATATATCAGTTTTGCTTTTGTTCATATATATTCTTTGCCTAGGATTTTAAGGTGAATTTTGGGAACGAGAAAATATATATGAATTTTAATCA
>NW_028234417.1:23502542-23517542 GCF_977035675.1 Penaeus japonicus
GGGAAAGGTATTGCAAGGTAAGTTATTACTAGTGTTAATGTTAATTTTGAAATATTGTTTATTCATGTGTTGTTTATTTGATTTTTAGAACGGTTCACGTAATGTAAACATTTGATCTCTAAGCGATTTACAGTACATTTATTATAGGGGACTTCAGTTAACATATAATACGTAAACCTCTTATCGCTAAACAAACATATATGTTGTCGACATAAACGTTTAAAAATAATGTACGACAGTGGACTTTCTAATGTAAAACTTCAGGATTCTTTAACATGTGAAAGTAAAGTTGTGAAAGTAAAGGAAATAATAAAAAAAGGACGAAAACACTCAAGATCCAGCATCAATATAGTGTATTTGTTTTAGGTTGTAGTTTAACTCATCTTTGCAGTGTTTTTATTTATTTATTTTTGCATTGGGTTTTATATTTCACATTTCAAATCACATATTGGCATCATTACAGGAGCTGGTGTTACGGAAGAGAAAGGAATCTTTTGTTTGATTTTCTTAAACAAAACCAGGCCGTTAAAACTAGTCAATTTGTTATGGTTTCGGTAATGTAAACAACCAACGTATATATTCCACCGTTGTCATGTGAGCCAGTGACTACGTTTTGAGCGTCTGGCCAACATATTTTAGTGTCCATACTCGGTATTCTCTATTTCAACGTGGAGAGGTAGGTAAGAAGGAAAAGTGGGGGAGGATGTGGGCCTGTAATCCGATCTGCCTTCCCCCAAATTCCACTGACACTCCTACGACTTCATCTCCCATCTTTCAAATTATCAAAATGGTCTAACTATATTATCAATCAGAAACCAATACATTGTCTATAGAAATGGCAACATGTATATTTATGTAAACATCGGTAATAATAACAATAATAATAATAATAACAAAATACCCTAGTCTAACCATGTGGGTTTTCTTCGTAGAGTGCGCGTCACGTCGAGAGAAAATGGGGCCTCGGCTGGAGGACTTCGAAATCCTGTCGACGATCGGCAGCGGCTCGCACGGCACAGTCAGGAAGGTGCGGCGTCGGCAGGATGGCCAGGTCCTCGTCTGGAAGGAGCTCAATTACGGGGCCATGAGCGAAGCCGAGAAGCAGGTATGATTACCGTCATACTTTATTTTATTCGGTGATCAACAAGGGGTAGTGTTTGGGGGAATTATTTTTTGGTTTGGATTTTGTGAAAGTGACGTGTTTTTTATGATAGCATTTAATTTGGATGTATTGTAAATTCAGAAGAGTAGATATGTTTTGATAACCCGAATAAAAATGTCATAGTGTAATTGAAATGTTTCGTTGATGTGAAAGCCATTAACTTCATAGTTTAGGATTACGTATTGTTATTTTATATTTCATATATCACGAACTTCTGCAGCAGGAATGGGCTCTTGATCGCTACCATTGCAGTAAAGCAGTTATAGTTGAGATATGATTGTCATTTTAAGGTCAGGATGAATCTACTACAAATTGTTAAAATGGAACGGGATAATTTAAGAGAAGTGAAGGCATTTCTTTTCGTTTTTCATACGAATCACTTTCCGTTTACAGGGCCTGGTCCTAGAGGTGAACCTGCTGCGAGAGTTGCGTCATCCGTACATCGTTAAGTTCCTACACCATGTGGTCGACAAGCGGTCCACCACACTGTACATCCTGATGGAGCACTGCCCGGGCGGAGACCTCAAACGACTCATTTCCAAGTGCCGTCAGACCTCGACCTTCCTGGAGGAGGGCTTCATCTGGAGGGTTCTCAAACAGGTGTGCCCCTTTCCCCGTGCTGGTTTATTGAGCTCTTTTCCGTGTGGGTTCTAATTTGATTGATATGCTGCTTGATGTGTCTTTTACAATAGACCCTTAGGTTGGGAATGGTTAGAGCATGTCTGTACACTTCATGGGTACCCGCATCTTAGGTTACTACCGCAGTTTAAATTGACCAGGGTTTATTTTAACCCGTTCCGTTTTGACGGGTGTCAATGGGTATGGCTTAATTACATTCTTTATTCGTTGGTAAAATCTCACATTTTCTTTCCCTATTTTATCAAATCGCTTTAGCAATTAAACTTATAAGTAATATTCTTCAGAGAAGAAAGGATTCTTGCATAAATCTTGCAAAACGCAAGTAATGGTTGGAGTAGCAAATGGGTCACGGGACTGTGCTTAAAATTGTCGGGCTGTAAATCTGACACCCCTGCTATATACACTGGATTAGCACCCTTCGTGATTATGACACCGAACAAGCACACTTCTTAATTAGAAAGGAAAAAAACTGTTCTACAGATCACCTCACCATCCACTTTCTCTCCGCAGATATGTGAAGCGCTGAAGGTCTGCCACACCAGACAGCTACAAAAGGGCCGGGTGATCCTCCACCGAGACATCAAGCCCGCAAACGTGTTCCTCGATTCCAACGGCGACGTCAAACTCGGCGACTTCGGCCTGGCCAGAACCCTCAACTCGGAGGCCAGTTTCGCCACCACCTTCGTCGGGACACCGTACTACATGAGCCCGGTGAGGAAGAGAGTATTTGGAGGGATAAGTGGTTAGATGTGGTGGGCGGAGGAGGATTTCAGTTTTTTTTTTGGGGGGGTGTCGTCCATATTTCCTGATTTTGTAAGGCGCACTTCTTTCGTCAAGGGTATTTCGAAGTAAGAGAAAGCTTGGGAGATATATTTATTGAAGGGTAAATGAATGTATTTATTTGCTTAGTAGCTATTACATTCGTGATTAAGAGTCAAAGTAAAGTATGGTACAACATTTTTTTAAATGAAGGTATAGCATTTGATGAACTTCTAAGGATAATAATGACAATAATAGTGATAATAAAACAAATTGCTGAGTCTGAAAAAGTCAGACTACCAGTCGATTGTTCCTTCGCATTAGGCAATCTTTCGGCCTGTTCATAGGCGGTGTTCGTTAAACATGAATATGAGCATGAATATACAAAGCTAACCCTTCTTACATTTTTTGCGTGAAATGTATTTGAAATATCCTAGTGTACGTGAGAACTATTCCCTGTGACAAAGATGAAAGAAAAAAAAAACTAAAGCTGAAAAATCGCCACTGGGCCACACGTTACTATAACGAAACGTGTAATATATGATTATTTATAACACTTGGACACGCAATTAATTGAAGGCCGATGCATCAAATGTTAATATTTAGCGACAAATGCAGGCGTTTTCACGCAAATGTATTCTATATTGAGGGATTTAATCTTGGTGTCGTTTATATGTTTAGTATCAAATAAAAGAAATCGTACCCCTGCTTTGAAAGATTAGTCAAACCCTAAGGAACTTTTACGCCCGGGTAAAGTATAAGCCGCAGTGGGTTTCGCGCATCAGTTTTGGAAATGTAAAAGTGTAACTTTATGTTTTTTCTTCTTATTATTTTTCATTTTAGCCCTAAATAGTGAATCGGTTGATATATTAAAATCAGCTCCACTGCAAAGACAAATGATATTTGGCCAGTTCATGTATTGGTTAAGTTCTAATGGCAGAACATAATTACCAGGTTATGTAACTTTCCTCCCTGGGAAGAATTTGGTTCTGTTTTCTATTTCTATCTAGCCATATAAATGTTCTGTTGAAAAACAAAATAAAATACACTAGTGTTAAAGCACGTTCTTATTTTTTTCGAACAGGAGGTAGTAAATGGACAAGAATACAATGAGATGTCTGACATGTGGTCATTAGGCTGTCTCATCTATGAATTGTGTGCGCTGCACCCTCCTTTCCAAGCAACGACACACAAGCAACTTGCAGCTAAAATCAGAGATGGAAGGTTGGTCCTGCATATTTTTTATATCTGGGAAGAGCTCAATGATATTTCTTGATGTTTATGATTTGTTTATGGCATGTATTTTCGTGATTTTACAGATCGTAAACTATTTTGCTTACTACATTTTTTCCCCAACAGATATGAACGGATTCCAATTCAGTACAGTAATGATTTACACGAAATGATTGGTCTCCTCCTAACCTACGAGGACTTCCTGCGTCCCTCTGCTCTCATTGTGCTCCGCCACTCATCCCTCATCAACCATACGACCAAGAACCACAACAAATTCGAGGACGACTCCCTGTGCCACTCCCTGCGGCCCTCTGTGCTCCTGGGGGCAGAAAACCCAAAGAAGGCGGAGGAGAACACCAGTAGGGAGGGAAGTACCGACGTGAGGCCGAGGGCGGCCGAGTCTTGCACGACGAGAAGCGAGGAAAGGGGAAGGAGCTTGGATAGAAATATAACCGATGGAGGCAGCGCATCCAAAGACATCGGCAGCCATAGTAGTGTGAGGGTTCACGAGAGAACGAGGGAAAGGGGCAACCAAGGCACCTCGAGTGATAGATTCGCCGCCTCACCCATGACGGAAACTTTCAGCGTAGCAAGAATAGATGCTGACGGAGACTGTGATAATAGAATTAACCCGGGCCTTCGGACCTCTCAGGAGAAACAACTAGTCAGTAATGTTAATGAAAATCAGACAAGCACGTCGAACAGCTTGCAAATGCATCAAGTCAAAACCAGTTACCAGGGGAGCCAGCACAGAGATCAGGACCTTTGTGATAGCCTCGAGAGGATATGTCAGGCGGCAAAGGAAGCTGTTAACAGACCAATGCAAGGGGATGATAGCGCCTACGATTTCAACATGGCGAAGCTGGAATGCGCTTGTGGGGGCATGTCTCCGAAGATGTGGCGAGAACGAGTCCAAGCGCTTCGGGAGTCCGAGGCAGCCGTGCGGGAACGTGAGGTTTCGGTCAAGGAGAGGGAACGCGAAGTCAGTCACCGCGAGCACCGCGTCGCTGCCATGGAGAGGGAGGCGCGCCAGCACCTTGTTCGCGCCCAGATCTACCTACGGCAGTCGAGGCCGCGCCAGAACGCCGCCACCTCGCCTCATCGACCGCCCTCCGATCTGGACACGACCATGAGCGCCGACCCGGGCGAGGTTCCCACCACCACCACCACCAAGCTCGACCCACAGCGCATCGAGAACCCCTTCCTCAAGATGCGGGGGACGCAGCCACACCCCGAGAGGCGTGTCACCTTCAAGGGTAAGTCTCCCAGAGTCAAGAGCAACACACTGGACAACCCCAGGAGTCGGCGCAAAAGGGGAAACATATTCAGTCTGGCTGATCGGGCTGGCCCTTCAGACAAGACAAGCGAAGGGACAGCCGCTGCTCGTCTGCCGTTGAAGACCGTTGCCGCAGCGGAAAAGAACGCGGAATCTCAGCAAGAAAATTGTATGGTAAGTCCTTCTGAACAGGAGAGACAAACGCAGACTTCTCATCCTGCAGTGCAACCAGCTGCCAGAGTTGTACCTGCACTCCACTTGCCCAACAAAGGTTTCTATGGGCTGCGAGAGCGTCCGAGAAGTACCGAAAATCTCAGCAAGAAACCTGCAGAGACAACAGGAGATAAGGAGAATAAGGTAACGTCTGGGGCATAGATAGATAGATAGATAGATAGATAGATAGATAGATAGATAGATAGATAGATAGATAGATAGATAGATAGATAGATAGATAGATAGATAGATAGATAGATAGATAGATAGATAGATAGATAGATAGATAGATAGATAGATAGATAGATAGATAGATAGATAGATAGATAGATAGATAGATAGATAGATAGATAGATAGATAGATAGATAGATAGATAGATAGATAGATAGATAGATAGATAGATAGATAGATAGATAGATAGATAGATAGATAGATAGATAGATAGATAGATAGATAGATAGATAGATAGATAGATAGATAGATAGATAGATAGATAGATAGATAGATAGATAGATAGATAGATAGATAGATAGATAGATAGATAGATAGATAGATAGATAGATAGATAGATAGATAGATAGATAGATAGATAGATAGATAGATAGATAGATAGATAGATAGATAGATAGATAGATAGATAGATAGATAGATAGATAGATAGATAGATAGATAGATAGATAGATAGATAGATAGATAGATAGATAGATAGATAGATAGATAGATAGATAGATAGATAGATAGATAGATAGATAGATAGATAGATAGATAGATAGATAGATAGATAGATAGATAGATAGATAGATAGATAGATAGATAGATAGATAGATAGATAGATAGATAGATAGATAGATAGATAGATAGATAGATAGATAGATAGATAGATAGATAGATAGATAGATAGATAGATAGATAGATAGATAGATAGATAGATAGATAGATAGATAGATAGATAGATAGATAGATAGATAGATAGATAGATAGATAGATAGATAGATAGATAGATAGATAGATAGATAGATAGATAGATAGATAGATAGATAGATAGATAGATAGATAGATAGATAGATAGATAGATAGATAGATAGATAGATAGATAGATAGATAGATAGATAGATAGATAGATAGATAGATAGATAGATAGATAGATAGATAGATAGATAGATAGATAGATAGATAGATAGATAGATAGATAGATAGATAGATAGATAGATAGATAGATAGATAGATAGATAGATAGATAGATAGATAGATAGATAGATAGATAGATAGATAGATAGATAGATAGATAGATAGATAGATAGATAGATAGATAGATAGATAGATAGATAGATAGATAGATAGATAGATAGATAGATAGATAGATAGATAGATAGATAGATAGATAGATAGATAGATAGATAGATAGATAGATAGATAGATAGATAGATAGATAGATAGATAGATAGATAGATAGATAGATAGATAGATAGATAGATAGATAGATAGATAGATAGATAGATAGATAGATAGATAGATAGATAGATAGATAGATAGATAGATAGATAGATAGATAGATAGATAGATAGATAGATAGATAGATAGATAGATAGATAGATAGATAGATAGATAGATAGATAGATAGATAGATAGATAGATAGATAGATAGATAGATAGATAGATAGATAGATAGATAGATAGATAGATAGATAGATAGATAGATAGATAGATAGATAGATAGATAGATAGATAGATAGATAGATAGATAGATAGATAGATAGATAGATAGATAGATAGATAGATAGATAGATAGATAGATAGATAGATAGATAGATAGATAGATAGATAGATAGATAGATAGATAGATAGATAGATAGATAGATAGATAGATAGATAGATAGATAGATAGATAGATAGATAGATAGATAGATAGATAGATAGATAGATAGATAGATAGATAGATAGATAGATAGATAGATAGATAGATAGATAGATAGATAGATAGATAGATAGATAGATAGATAGATAGATAGATAGATAGATAGATAGATAGATAGATAGATAGATAGATAGATAGATAGATAGATAGATAGATAGATAGATAGATAGATAGATAGATAGATAGATAGATAGATAGATAGATAGATAGATAGATAGATAGATAGATAGATAGATAGATAGATAGATAGATAGATAGATAGATAGATAGATAGATAGATAGATAGATAGATAGATAGATAGATAGATAGATAGATAGATAGATAGATAGATAGATAGATAGATAGATAGATAGATAGATAGATAGATAGATAGATAGATAGATAGATAGATAGATAGATAGATAGATAGATAGATAGATAGATAGATAGATAGATAGATAGATAGATAGATAGATAGATAGATAGATAGATAGATAGATAGATAGATAGATAGATAGATAGATAGATAGATAGATAGATAGATAGATAGATAGATAGATAGATAGATAGATAGATAGATAGATAGATAGATAGATAGATAGATAGATAGATAGATAGATAGATAGATAGATAGATAGATAGATAGATAGATAGATAGATAGATAGATAGATAGATAGATAGATAGATAGATAGATAGATAGATAGATAGATAGATAGATAGATAGATAGATAGATAGATAGATAGATAGATAGATAGATAGATAGATAGATAGATAGATAGATAGATAGATAGATAGATAGATAGATAGATAGATAGATAGATAGATAGATAGATAGATAGATAGATAGATAGATAGATAGATAGATAGATAGATAGATAGATAGATAGATAGATAGATAGATAGATAGATAGATAGATAGATAGATAGATAGATAGATAGATAGATAGATAGATAGATAGATAGATAGATAGATAGATAGATAGATAGATAGATAGATAGATAGATAGATAGATAGATAGATAGATAGATAGATAGATAGATAGATAGATAGATAGATAGATAGATAGATAGATAGATAGATAGATAGATAGATAGATAGATAGATAGATAGATAGATAGATAGATAGATAGATAGATAGATAGATAGATAGATAGATAGATAGATAGATAGATAGATAGATAGATAGATAGATAGATAGATAGATAGATAGATAGATAGATAGATAGATAGATAGATAGATAGATAGATAGATAGATAGATAGATAGATAGATAGATAGATAGATAGATAGATAGATAGATAGATAGATAGATAGATAGATAGATAGATAGATAGATAGATAGATAGATAGATAGATAGATAGATAGATAGATAGATAGATAGATAGATAGATAGATAGATAGATAGATAGATAGATAGATAGATAGATAGATAGATAGATAGATAGATAGATAGATAGATAGATAGATAGATAGATAGATAGATAGATAGATAGATAGATAGATAGATAGATAGATAGATAGATAGATAGATAGATAGATAGATAGATAGATAGATAGATAGATAGATAGATAGATAGATAGATAGATAGATAGATAGATAGATAGATAGATAGATAGATAGATAGATAGATAGATAGATAGATAGATAGATAGATAGATAGATAGATAGATAGATAGATAGATAGATAGATAGATAGATAGATAGATAGATAGATAGATAGATAGATAGATAGATAGATAGATAGATAGATAGATAGATAGATAGATAGATAGATAGATAGATAGATAGATAGATAGATAGATAGATAGATAGATAGATAGATAGATAGATAGATAGATAGATAGATAGATAGATAGATAGATAGATAGATAGATAGATAGATAGATAGATAGATAGATAGATAGATAGATAGATAGATAGATAGATAGATAGATAGATAGATAGATAGATAGATAGATAGATAGATAGATAGATAGATAGATAGATAGATAGATAGATAGATAGATAGATAGATAGATAGATAGATAGATAGATAGATAGATAGATAGATAGATAGATAGATAGATAGATAGATAGATAGATAGATAGATAGATAGATAGATAGATAGATAGATAGATAGATAGATAGATAGATAGATAGATAGATAGATAGATAGATAGATAGATAGATAGATAGATAGATAGATAGATAGATAGATAGATAGATAGATAGATAGATAGATAGATAGATAGATAGATAGATAGATAGATAGATAGATAGATAGATAGATAGATAGATAGATAGATAGATAGATAGATAGATAGATAGATAGATAGATAGATAGATAGATAGATAGATAGATAGATAGATAGATAGATAGATAGATAGATAGATAGATAGATAGATAGATAGATAGATAGATAGATAGATAGATAGATAGATAGATAGATAGATAGATAGATAGATAGATAGATAGATAGATAGATAGATAGATAGATAGATAGATAGATAGATAGATAGATAGATAGATAGATAGATAGATAGATAGATAGATAGATAGATAGATAGATAGATAGATAGATAGATAGATAGATAGATAGATAGATAGATAGATAGATAGATAGATAGATAGATAGATAGATAGATAGATAGATAGATAGATAGATAGATAGATAGATAGATAGATAGATAGATAGATAGATAGATAGATAGATAGATAGATAGATAGATAGATAGATAGATAGATAGATAGATAGATAGATAGATAGATAGATAGATAGATAGATAGATAGATAGATAGATAGATAGATAGATAGATAGATAGATAGATAGATAGATAGATAGATAGATAGATAGATAGATAGATAGATAGATAGATAGATAGATAGATAGATAGATAGATAGATAGATAGATAGATAGATAGATAGATAGATAGATAGATAGATAGATAGATAGATAGATAGATAGATAGATAGATAGATAGATAGATAGATAGATAGATAGATAGATAGATAGATAGATAGATAGATAGATAGATAGATAGATAGATAGATAGATAGATAGATAGATAGATAGATAGATAGATAGATAGATAGATAGATAGATAGATAGATAGATAGATAGATAGATAGATAGATAGATAGATAGATAGATAGATAGATAGATAGATAGATAGATAGATAGATAGATAGATAGATAGATAGATAGATAGATAGATAGATAGATAGATAGATAGATAGATAGATAGATAGATAGATAGATAGATAGATAGATAGATAGATAGATAGATAGATAGATAGATAGATAGATAGATAGATAGATAGATAGATAGATAGATAGATAGATAGATAGATAGATAGATAGATAGATAGATAGATAGATAGATAGATAGATAGATAGATAGATAGATAGATAGATAGATAGATAGATAGATAGATAGATAGATAGATAGATAGATAGATAGATAGATAGATAGATAGATAGATAGATAGATAGATAGATAGATAGATAGATAGATAGATAGATAGATAGATAGATAGATAGATAGATAGATAGATAGATAGATAGATAGATAGATAGATAGATAGATAGATAGATAGATAGATAGATAGATAGATAGATAGATAGATAGATAGATAGATAGATAGATAGATAGATAGATAGATAGATAGATAGATAGATAGATAGATAGATAGATAGATAGATAGATAGATAGATAGATAGATAGATAGATAGATAGATAGATAGATAGATAGATAGATAGATAGATAGATAGATAGATAGATAGATAGATAGATAGATAGATAGATAGATAGATAGATAGATAGATAGATAGATAGATAGATAGATAGATAGATAGATAGATAGATAGATAGATAGATAGATAGATAGATAGATAGATAGATAGATAGATAGATAGATAGATAGATAGATAGATAGATAGATAGATAGATAGATAGATAGATAGATAGATAGATAGATAGATAGATAGATAGATAGATAGATAGATAGATAGATAGATAGATAGATAGATAGATAGATAGATAGATAGATAGATAGATAGATAGATAGATAGATAGATAGATAGATAGATAGATAGATAGATAGATAGATAGATAGATAGATAGATAGATAGATAGATAGATAGATAGATAGATAGATAGATAGATAGATAGATAGATAGATAGATAGATAGATAGATAGATAGATAGATAGATAGATAGATAGATAGATAGATAGATAGATAGATAGATAGATAGATAGATAGATAGATAGATAGATAGATAGATAGATAGATAGATAGATAGATAGATAGATAGATAGATAGATAGATAGATAGATAGATAGATAGATAGATAGATAGATAGATAGATAGATAGATAGATAGATAGATAGATAGATAGATAGATAGATAGATAGATAGATAGATAGATAGATAGATAGATAGATAGATAGATAGATAGATAGATAGATAGATAGATAGATAGATAGATAGATAGATAGATAGATAGATAGATAGATAGATAGATAGATAGATAGATAGATAGATAGATAGATAGATAGATAGATAGATAGATAGATAGATAGATAGATAGATAGATAGATAGATAGATAGATAGATAGATAGATAGATAGATAGATAGATAGATAGATAGATAGATAGATAGATAGATAGATAGATAGATAGATAGATAGATAGATAGATAGATAGATAGATAGATAGATAGATAGATAGATAGATAGATAGATAGATAGATAGATAGATAGATAGATAGATAGATAGATAGATAGATAGATAGATAGATAGATAGATAGATAGATAGATAGATAGATAGATAGATAGATAGATAGATAGATAGATAGATAGATAGATAGATAGATAGATAGATAGATAGATAGATAGATAGATAGATAGATAGATAGATAGATAGATAGATAGATAGATAGATAGATAGATAGATAGATAGATAGATAGATAGATAGATAGATAGATAGATAGATAGATAGATAGATAGATAGATAGATAGATAGATAGATAGATAGATAGATAGATAGATAGATAGATAGATAGATAGATAGATAGATAGATAGATAGATAGATAGATAGATAGATAGATAGATAGATAGATAGATAGATAGATAGATAGATAGATAGATAGATAGATAGATAGATAGATAGATAGATAGATAGATAGATAGATAGATAGATAGATAGATAGATAGATAGATAGATAGATAGATAGATAGATAGATAGATAGATAGATAGATAGATAGATAGATAGATAGATAGATAGATAGATAGATAGATAGATAGATAGATAGATAGATAGATAGATAGATAGATAGATAGATAGATAGATAGATAGATAGATAGATAGATAGATAGATAGATAGATAGATAGATAGATAGATAGATAGATAGATAGATAGATAGATAGATAGATAGATAGATAGATAGATAGATAGATAGATAGATAGATAGATAGATAGATAGATAGATAGATAGATAGATAGATAGATAGATAGATAGATAGATAGATAGATAGATAGATAGATAGATAGATAGATAGATAGATAGATAGATAGATAGATAGATAGATAGATAGATAGATAGATAGATAGATAGATAGATAGATAGATAGATAGATAGATAGATAGATAGATAGATAGATAGATAGATAGATAGATAGATAGATAGATAGATAGATAGATAGATAGATAGATAGATAGATAGATAGATAGATAGATAGATAGATAGATAGATAGATAGATAGATAGATAGATAGATAGATAGATAGATAGATAGATAGATAGATAGATAGATAGATAGATAGATAGATAGATAGATAGATAGATAGATAGATAGATAGATAGATAGATAGATAGATAGATAGATAGATAGATAGATAGATAGATAGATAGATAGATAGATAGATAGATAGATAGATAGATAGATAGATAGATAGATAGATAGATAGATAGATAGATAGATAGATAGATAGATAGATAGATAGATAGATAGATAGATAGATAGATAGATAGATAGATAGATAGATAGATAGATAGATAGATAGATAGATAGATAGATAGATAGATAGATAGATAGATAGATAGATAGATAGATAGATAGATAGATAGATAGATAGATAGATAGATAGATAGATAGATAGATAGATAGATAGATAGATAGATAGATAGATAGATAGATAGATAGATAGATAGATAGATAGATAGATAGATAGATAGATAGATAGATAGATAGATAGATAGATAGATAGATAGATAGATAGATAGATAGATAGATAGATAGATAGATAGATAGATAGATAGATAGATAGATAGATAGATAGATAGATAGATAGATAGATAGATAGATAGATAGATAGATAGATAGATAGATAGATAGATAGATAGATAGATAGATAGATAGATAGATAGATAGATAGATAGATAGATAGATAGATAGATAGATAGATAGATAGATAGATAGATAGATAGATAGATAGATAGATAGATAGATAGATAGATAGATAGATAGATAGATAGATAGATAGATAGATAGATAGATAGATAGATAGATAGATAGATAGATAGATAGATAGATAGATAGATAGATAGATAGATAGATAGATAGATAGATAGATAGATAGATAGATAGATAGATAGATAGATAGATAGATAGATAGATAGATAGATAGATAGATAGATAGATAGATAGATAGATAGATAGATAGATAGATAGATAGATAGATAGATAGATAGATAGATAGATAGATAGATAGATAGATAGATAGATAGATAGATAGATAGATAGATAGATAGATAGATAGATAGATAGATAGATAGATAGATAGATAGATAGATAGATAGATAGATAGATAGATAGATAGATAGATAGATAGATAGATAGATAGATAGATAGATAGATAGATAGATAGATAGATAGATAGATAGATAGATAGATAGATAGATAGATAGATAGATAGATAGATAGATAGATAGATAGATAGATAGATAGATAGATAGATAGATAGATAGATAGATAGATAGATAGATAGATAGATAGATAGATAGATAGATAGATAGATAGATAGATAGATAGATAGATAGATAGATAGATAGATAGATAGATAGATAGATAGATAGATAGATAGATAGATAGATAGATAGATAGATAGATAGATAGATAGATAGATAGATAGATAGATAGATAGATAGATAGATAGATAGATAGATAGATAGATAGATAGATAGATAGATAGATAGATAGATAGATAGATAGATAGATAGATAGATAGATAGATAGATAGATAGATAGATAGATAGATAGATAGATAGATAGATAGATAGATAGATAGATAGATAGATAGATAGATAGATAGATAGATAGATAGATAGATAGATAGATAGATAGATAGATAGATAGATAGATAGATAGATAGATAGATAGATAGATAGATAGATAGATAGATAGATAGATAGATAGATAGATAGATAGATAGATAGATAGATAGATAGATAGATAGATAGATAGATAGATAGATAGATAGATAGATAGATAGATAGATAGATAGATAGATAGATAGATAGATAGATAGATAGATAGATAGATAGATAGATAGATAGATAGATAGATAGATAGATAGATAGATAGATAGATAGATAGATAGATAGATAGATAGATAGATAGATAGATAGATAGATAGATAGATAGATAGATAGATAGATAGATAGATAGATAGATAGATAGATAGATAGATAGATAGATAGATAGATAGATAGATAGATAGATAGATAGATAGATAGATAGATAGATAGATAGATAGATAGATAG
>NW_028234417.1:23542542-23545042 GCF_977035675.1 Penaeus japonicus
AAGGGAGAGAGAGAAAGAGAGAGGAAAAGACCCCGAAACAAAGAGAGAGAGAAAAAAGAGAGAGAGCGAAAAAAAAGACTCCAAAACAAAGAAAGAGACAGAGAGGGAAAAAAGAGAGGGAGAGAAAGAGAGAGAGAGTCATGGACGAACAGCACCTTGAGAGAATTAGCAAAGACTCAACCTATAATTATCGCTAATTATCTTCCGTAATTATCAATGAGGACAGGGATATTTCAGGAGGCTGCTAATTGGGAAAGTGAAAGTCGAAAGCAAAATATAGTGACGAAAAGGATAAAGATAGTGCTGGGGAGAAAGATAGTGCTGTTTCGATGGCTATGCTGGTTGCCGTTATTGGTATTGATAACTTTAATGTCTTTATTATTACGATCCTCACTACCGTCATCATCATCATCACCATTTTCATCTTAATTTTTATCTTCATTTTCTTATTCCTCTTTTATTCCTGCTCTTCCTTCTCTTCTTTAGCTATTATCACCTTGGTGATAATGATGATAATGATGACAACAGTAATGATGAAAGATTAAAAACAACTATGATACTATGACAATGACAATAATAATGATATTGATAATAATGATAATGATAATCATAACAATAATGATAGCAATGATAAGGATAACAGTGATGATGATAATGATAATAATGATAATAAACATGATAATGATAAAAATGATAAAGATAATAACAATGATAAAGGAGATGATAAGGATATCATCAATAGATTTAACATTCGCAGACCATTTACAAAAGTGATCATTATAATTACCCTCAGTATCATCATTCTCATAATGTTATCATTTTCATAAATTTCGTTATCTTTTCGGTAATTTTCTTTATTGGCAATAACGATACGGTATAGCCAGGGAAACGAGGATGAGGATGGGACGGATGAGGAAGAAGAAGAATAAGGAAGATGAGGAAGAAGAAGAATAAGGAAGATGAGGAAGAAGAAGAGGATGAGGAATAATGATAAGAAGAGGATGAGGAAGAAGAAGAATAAGGAAGATGGGGAAGAAGAAGAGGATGAGGAATAATGATAAGAAGAGGATGAGGAAGAAGAAGAATAAGGAAGATGGGGAAGAAGAAGAGGATGAGGAATAATGATAAGAAGAGGATGAGGAAGAAGAAGAATAAGGAAGATGAGGAAGAAGAAGAGGATGAGGAATAATGATAATAAGAGGATAAGGAAGTAGAAAAAGGAGGAGGAGCAAGAGAAGAAGAGGAGGAAGCGGAGATTAATAAGAAGGAAAAGAAGAAGGAGGAAGAGGAGGCGGAGATTGAGGAGGAGGATTGATAAGAGAAGATGGAGGGGAAGAAGAAGGAGAATTAGAAGAAAGGAAAAAAACAACAACAAAAGGAGGAAGGAAAGAAGCAAGAATTTAAGTAAGGAAAGTAAATAAAAAAGAAAAAGAATGAAAATGAAATAGCAATAATAATAAAAAACAGGAAAATTGGAAAAAAAATAAAATTAGGAAGTACAAGGAAATGAATAAATAAATGAAAAAATAAAAAATAAAAAGAAGGATGACAATCACAAAATAAATATGTGGGAAAGGGGGGGGTTGTAAGTGTAGGGGGGGAGGTGATGCAAGAAATATTGCAACGGACTCATAAAGTAAAAGAATGCTGTGACGCGCTCGGGAAGTGCAAGATCTCTATGTTATGTGCTCCAAAAAAGGTCAATTAAGATATTGACGTTCTGAGAAAGAGGAGGCAAGACATGCAGGCCGATGCTTGTGCAACGTAAATAGATAAATAAAAAAACAACAACATTGCTTGCAAAGGTTCGTGAAGTCTCTCTTTCTCTCTCCCTTCCTCTGTTTCTCCCTCTCTCTGTCTCTCTCGAAGTTCCAACAAGCAATTATATTTCATGAGCGTAAGTTTTAGCAACATTTGATAACAAAAATTTACGAGCAAGACTGCGGTGATGTCGACCGTTGTAAAACTGATCTAAGTTTGCTAGGTCAAAGTCTCCATAAAAAAAAAGAAGTAGAAGTAGAAGAAGAACAAGGCGAAGAAGAAGAAGTAAAGATAGACAAAGGAAGAAAACGTGAAAAAAGAGCAAAAGAGAGAAAATATTATTATTTTTTTATCTCTTCTTTTATAAATAGTTTGTGTGCGATCTTGCGCCTTTAACTTTTGCTATTTCTTCGGGTTTTTGTTGCCGCTATGTGTGTGCATGTCTGTGTTTATGCGTGCTTGTGTTAATGCTTGTGCATGTTTGCATGCATAACTTGTTGTGTGTATTTGTGTTTTTGTATGTTAAGTGCGTATATGTGTGTATCTACATTATGGGTATGAGTGTGTGTGTCAGTATCTTTGTATGTTATTTGTGTGCGTTTATTTGTTTATCTCTATATTTGTGTGTATATCTATTCTTTTGTTCATGTATGAGTGGTGTAGCAATGTATGGGCGCGTCTGTATATGTAATTGTACATATTTATTGTACATATTTCCCATACACATTGCCTTGTTTTT
>NW_028234417.1:23577542-23590042 GCF_977035675.1 Penaeus japonicus
GTCTGTATTTTTTTTTATCAGTTTTGTTGCTAGTGTTACTTGTTCACTGTCTTTGTCCATCTATTAGTTTACTGTAGATAGACTTTGCTTTATAATATCATTGATATTAATATAACAATGATTTCTGAGATAAATAGATGTAATTTTTATTTTTAGTCACCGCTATTATCATTATTCCTGATATCACTATCCCATTCCTATTGATGAAATATCAATTTATAATTACCTAGTAATTATCACGTTACCATTATCACCATCATATCTTTTTTATATCTGGACTAACTCTTTTACCATCGTTATTACTGTCTCTATAAATACCCACAATGTATACAGACCAAATCACCATAAACGCACGAGTATACATAACTACCCGTTTTCCTGATTTACGTTGAACGGCCTAATGCCAGCTATCTGTTCGCTCACGCGGGGAAGTTCATAACACACTATTATTGACGTCCAGTAAGTCCTTGGATCACATAGAGGTCAAAGGTCGAAAGGTCAAGCAGATGGGACACCACAGAGTCGGTAATTATACTAAATTATTCGATCTTTTATGCTGGAAAGAAAGAGGGGGGGAAATGGCTACGCTTGTTATTGTTTTCGTATAGTTATTTAAAAAATCCTGGTCTATTTATGCTTCGTTTTGTTTATCGTCTTTCTGTTTTGTTGTCTTTGCTGTCTCTCTTTTTTTTTAAATTCCACCTTCATTTGTTATTCCCATGCCGATTATTGATCGACGGAAACAGATAAACTTAAACAAAAGACGATCGTCGTGTTGCCAACGCGGAGGCGAATTCATCAGACTTCTTCTCGGATCTTTCTTACCTTCCAGAAGTATGATAAAATGACAGTGAAATAGAAAACAAAATTGAAAAAGAGGAGAGGAACGAAGGAAGAAAGAATCAGAAATAAAATTCTTGTTTGACATTCAAGGAGGATCGAATATCAATATACTGTCGTTGGCGCGTCGAGTCCTGCTTCAAATTCGACCCAACTCGATAAGAAGTTAGAAGGGCAGGACGCAGCAACAGAAGAAAGAATTGGTAAAAGGAATACAAGCACGGAAAAAGTGAAAGAAAAAACAAACAACACATATGTAAGTAATATAAGAAATGAAATATAAATATAAACATTTGAACACATACAGTGAAAATGGAAATCGGTCACAAAAGGAACAGATACCAACTCGTCAGTCTATCCATTTTGGTTTATACTTCATCCGAAGAGGAACTTCTGGCGAGTTCGAAACGTCGCGACTTATATTTCGTCCTTATTGTGACTTGATATGATCGTTTTTCATTTAATATAAGGTACAATATGGTTCAAAGTGCCAATAGGCTTTATCTGCAGCGTCTTCATCTGCAATTACTTGCAATTACTTGAAATTCCCTGGCTCACAATTTCGTCTAATTGCGGTTTAGAGCTCCGCCCACACACTGTTACCAGACCAACTAGGCCAACCTCAACGCGCATGCGCGAAATATCGCCAAATGGATATAATGCCTTACAATTCAAGTTGTTAATTTATTCTATTTAAATTGGCAATTTGAAGAGTAATTTCCAGGGATTTTATAGTGATCTTTACATGGAAACTTTATGAAATTATGTATATGAGCACAGGTTCTATTTCCAGGCTCGTACAGATACGTACAAAAGGAAAAATAACAACATCAAAGGTAATTTAATTAGATGATGAATAATAATCATTTGAATCCCTTGACGCGACTTATATCTATTTGTAAACTCACAAGGGGCTTCACATAAGTAGTTTATGATTTTGGAATACGTGTAGAAAAATATCGAATAAACTGAATATTTTGTTTTTCATAAGGCAGACAAACGATCCAAAGCTGTGAAGTGCATTGTCAGTGTGTTCGAATTTACGAAGTAAGAGAGAGGATCTTCGTTATGATTAGAGTAGAATTATCTGTTGGTCACGTGTACTCAAATACATAAATAAATTCATGCATGTAGATACATACATACATACATACATACATATATATATATATATATATATATATATATATATATATATATATACATATATATAGATAGATAGATAGATAGCATGCGCGCGCACACACACACACACACGCACACACGCACACACACACATATATATATGTATATGTATATATATTTATATATATGTATATATATGTATATATCATATATATATGTATATATCATATATATGTATATATATACATATATATATATATATATATATATATATATATATATATATACATATATATGTATATATGTGTATGTATATATATATATGTATATAAATATGTATATATAAGTATATATATATGAATATATATATATATGAATATATATATATATATATATATATATATATATATATATATATATATATATATATATTTATATATGAATGTGTAAAAAAAAATATATATATATATATATAATACATTTTTTCCTTTTTTTACTTTTTTTCTTTCCTTTCTTTGCCTTCGGTCTTCTTCTGTTCTGAAGATTTTCCGACGGCGAAACCTGCAGAAAAAAAGTTAATGTGTATAATGTTATGAGGCTTTATAGCATACAATTATACCTCAAAACGGAAGAACTTTGTATGTGTGTGTGTAATTGTGTATGAGGATGTGTATATGCGTGTCTGTGAGAGAGTGTTTATGCATAAACACATGTAGACAGACATAAAGAAAGAGAGCTGATATGTTACAATCGAAGAGACAGGGGTGATAAGAAAAAGAAAAAGAAAAAAAAAAAAAAACTAGAAAAAAACAAAACTAAATACAAGAATAAAAGACGGGAGAGAAAAGGATAAGCCATCTAATCCACTCATAAAAACTTAGAGACACTTCATCCAACCCGAAACAAAGAAGAAACACCCCCTTCAACTTTCTGATATCACTCCTCCTCCTCCTTTTCATCCTTCCTCCCGTCCTACGCCTTCTTTCCCCCTTTCATTCTCCTCTTATCCTTTCTCTTACTCTCCCTCCCTCACTTCCTTCTTTCCCTCCCTTCCTCCCTCTCTTTCTTCCCTCCCTCCCCAACATCCTCCTCCTCTTTATCCTACCCAATCTTCACCCTCTCACTCTTCCCTCCTTTCCCTCCTCCTTATCCTATCTACTCCTCGCCCTCCCACTCTTCCCACCTTTCCCTCCTCTTTATCCTTAATTCTCCCTCCTCTCCCTCCTCTTCTCCTCTTTCTCGTCCTTTCCCCCCTCCTCCTCCCCCCTCTAATCCTCCTCTCCCATCCTCTCTTACTTTACCTCCCTCCCATCCCCCTCCTTCACCCACCTCTCCCTCTCTCTCTCTCTCTCATGCCCCCCTCCCCCAACCCACACCGTATCCCTCCCCCCCAATCTCTGCTTACTATAACTTTGGCAGTTTACTAAATTGTGTTTCGACAAAGTTTTCAAGTAAACCATGCCTAAGCTTGGTCGTTGGATAGCCGCTTTCACTCTTGTAGTGTTGTTTACCTCAACGATAAGAGTGAAAGAGGAATGGGAGAGAGAGAGAGGGAGTGGGAGAAAGAGAGAGAGAGAGAGAGAGAGAGAGAGAGAGAGAGAGAGAGAGAGAGAGAGATAGACAGACAGATAGATAGATAGATAGAGAGAGAGAGAAAGAGAGAGAGAGAAAGAGAGAGAGAGAGAGAGAAGGAGGGAAAGAGAGAGAAAGAAGGAAAGAAAGAGAAAGAAAGAAGGATAGATAGATAGATAAATAGACAGACAGATAGATAGATAGAGAGGGATGGGAATGAGAGCTAGAGATGGAAGAGCATGAGGGAGGACATTCTAGAACAGGATGAAAAGAGGATTGCTTTCCTTTGGGCGTGTATGTCAAGATGCATTGCCAGATTGCATCGAGAGTTGAAATCAAATAAAATGAGACAGAAGATTAAAAAGATGGAGAAGAAGAAGAAAAAATAGAAAAATGATATGAAGAAAGCAGACGAAGAAAAAGAAGAAAGTGAAGGAAAAGAAAGAAGAACGAAAAAAAAAGAAAACGAAAAGAAGAAGAATAAATGAAGAAGGAAAAAAGGAAAATGATAATAATAACAATAATAGTAATAATAATAATGATCATAATAATAATAATAGTAATAATAATAATGATCATAATAATAATAATGATAATAATAAATGTAATAATAATAATGATAATAATGATAATAATAATATTGATAATAATAATAATAATAATGATAATAATAATAATAATAATAATAAAAATAATAATTATGATAATAACAAGAAGAAGGAAAAATGAAAAGAAGAGAGAAAAGAAGAAAAAAAGAGAAGAATAAGAAGAAGAAAAAAGAAGAATAAAGATAAGAATAAGAGAAATAACGAAAAAAGAAAAGGAGAAAGAAAGACTAAGAAGAATAAGCCGCCAATCCAAGTATCCAAGACGGAATGCAAATATCCGAGAATTCTTTGTGACATGCCGAGACATCCAATTACGCCGGTATCAACAAACACGCTTCGGTGCCTTAGTGTTTTCAAGCAGCGCGATGACGTCTGTGGGAATAGGGATGGAGAGATAATCTTGCGCCGAGGGAAAGTGTGAAGCTCTCGCCTTTTTTTTGTGTGTGTGTGTTCTTGCGTTCTTTCGTTCTTTCTCATTCTTATTTTCTTTCTATTTTTTTTTGTTTTCTGTCTTTCACTGCTTCTCTCTTTGTCTCACTCTTTTTTTCTCTCTCTCTCTTAATCTCTGTCTGTCTCTCTCACACACACACACTCTTTCTCCCTCTATTTCTTATTCTCTTTATCAATCTCTTTCTCTCTCTCTCTCTCTTACACATACACACACACTCACACACACTTCCTCTCTCCATCTAGACATAGCAAGCTCTGTTTCTGTCTGGCTGTCTCTCTTTTCCCTTGTCTATCTCTCTCCTTCCCTTCCCCCCCTCTCTCTACATAAACAGAAACACACATAACACACACACACACACACACACGTACACGAGCATAAGCAGTTCTGTATATAAATGCTTACGTGTGTGTGTGTAAATGAAGATTTGTGTCGCCTCGGCCACCTTGTCTTTTATATTGAATGACTGCCATTTCACTTTGTCTTCATCTGTCTCAATCTCCGTCCATTGGTTAATGCTTGAAAATAAATCTCTGTTTGTTTATTTCGGCTTTTGTTTATCTATTTGTTTATTGTTTTTTTTGTTTATTGAGTTGTGTATTTTTGTCTGGGGGTAGATTTTTATTTTTTTTTATTTTTTTATTTTTTTTATTTTTTATTTTTTTTTAGGGATGGGGTGGGGAGAGTAGGTATCATCATTTTTTCTGTGCCTGTGTCTATCCTCTTTCCACCCTCATCTCTGTCTACTCTCTCTTTCCCTCTTTCTCTTCCTCACATTTCATACCTCTTCTTCTTCTATCTCTATATCCCATTTCATGCTTTTCCTTCCTCAGTTTCTCTTTTTCTCATATCATGCTTCTCCTTCCGCTCTCTCTCTCTCTTTCTCTCTCTCTCTCTCTCTCTCTCTCTCTCTCTCTCTCTCTCTCTCTATATATATATATATATATATATATATATATATATATATATATATATATATGTCTAACTATCTATACTTCCTTCTTTCTATCTGTTTATCACTCTTGCAATCTATCTCCTTTTTTATTTCTCCCTATCTCCTTTTCTCTCTCTCTCTCACTTTCTCACACACACTTTCCCTTCCTTTCCTCCTCTTTTTTGGGTCATTAAAAAAACGACATTTATAGGCATGTCAACGACGTGTCATTTACCCTTAAGTGAATTATTGGCTTAAAGTAATTACTATCCGGAAGAGGTCCAAGGCAGGGAGGTGAGGGGAGAGGGGAGGAGAAGGAAGGAGAGGGGTGGGGAGGGGAGAGGAAGGAGAGGGGAGGAGAAGGAAGGAGAGGGTTGGGGAGGGGAAAAGAGAAGAAGGGAGAGGAAGGAGAGGGGAGGAGAAGGAAGGAGAGGGGTGGGGAGGGGAAAAGAGAAGAAGGGAGAGGAAGGAAGGGAAGAGGAGGGGTGAGGAGGGGAGAAGAGAGGAGAGAAGGGGAGAGGAGGAGAGGAGGGGAGAAGAGAGGAGAGATGGAGAGAGGAGGGGAGGAGGGGAGGGAAGACATAAATGGGAAAAAGGGAAGGAGGGAGGAAAGGAAGGAAGAAGAAGGATGAAAGGAAAGAGAGAGTGAGGGATGAGATAAGAAGGAAAGGGGGAAAGATAAGGAGAAAGATATAAGGGATGGAGAAAATAAGGGGGGGGGGATATGGAGGAAGGGAAGGGGGAAAAGACAAAAGGAGGGGAAAAAATAAAATAAAAAGAGAAAAAATAAAAACTAACAGAAGAACCAGAGGTGTGAAGAAAGAAAAGGGAAGATATATATAGAGAAAAGACGAAAAATAAATTAAAATAAGGAGAGGAAGGGAGAAAAAGGTGTAGGAATGAGAAAATAAAGAGGTAGGTTGATAAAGAAAACTTAAAAAAGAGGGAAACAAGAGGGGGAAAAGGGTGAAATAAGAGGACGATGAGGAGAAGAAGGGGGAGACGGGAAGAAAGAAAAAAAGAAAAAAAAAGAAAAAGAAAAGAAAAGAAAAGGGAGAGGAAAAGGAAGTAGGTAAAGGGAGTGGTTGAGGGAACCAGAGAGCAACCAATAGAGCCTATAATGACCACTATTTAGCGTGCACTTAGTGCCTATTAGCCCCTCCGTGTACATGTCACAGGAAAAAGGCATGGCCATTCTTTGTCCCGAATTAGAAGGCAGGAAGGCGGCAGGGGAGACAAAGAGGGGGCGTGGGGGGAGACAAAGAGGGGGGCGAGGGGGGAGACAAAGAGGGGGGCGAGGTGGGAGAAAAAGAGGGGGCGAGGGGGGAGGCAAAGAGGGGGGCGACAAAGAGGGGGCGAGGGGGAGGCAAAGAGGGGGGCGAGGGGGGAGACAAAGAGGGGGCGACAAAGATATTCTAAGCACTATATAAGGAAAACTTTAAATCTTAATGCATTTATAGATATACAGTTGGACATTCATAACAGGGTAAAGAACTGTGACTAACTAGCACAAGACAAAGTTGAATACTCATTATCAATCTGTTCATTCTACTTTCTTTATGCATTGTAGCTGTTAATTAGATATGATTTCAGACTGCTTTTAAAGTTGACAAGGGTAGTTTTTTATTTCATTTCAGGGGGAATTCCATTGAAAATAGCGGCACCGCGATATTTAATGTGTCTCTGTGATTGAGAAGATGAGACTAGAGGAAGGCAGAGTTGTCTCTTCTGGAGTAAACATTGTTTGTGCTATTACAAAAATAGTTTAGAGATGAAATTAAATTGCGAAAACATTTATAAGTATATACGGAGGATACGAAAGTGTAAATGTCATTGAATTTTAATAATTTTAACTTGATAAACGACTCGCTGGTATAATCTGTGGTCTTCAGTCCCATGATATTTCTTATAACTTTCTTCTGCAAGACTACTAGAGGATTTACTATTAAAATGTCAAGCATTAAGTTAGATTTGAATAAACTAAGGAATAGTATAATGTTAGCATAGCCTCTCTGTTTAAGTGGTTACGTGTTAAATATAGTATGCCGCATATTTTGGCTATTTTACTACGTACACATTGGATATGACTGTGCCAGTATAAGTATTCATTTACTATAACATCCAGAAATTTTGTTTGGTCTACCTCCTCTATGTTACCGTTATTAATAGTGATCTGGGGAAGTGGATAAGTAAATATTTTGTGACTGTTAAACATTATATACTGAGTTTTACTAGGGTTAATGGTAAGTTTGTTTACGGTTAGCCAAGTATTAATGTTCACAAATTCTTTGTTCATTTTATCCATCAGAATGTCAATGTTCCTGTCACTGATATATATGGTACAATCATCAGCAAATGATATATTGTTTAAGGCGGAAGATGATCTTGACATGTCATTTATATATATATTGAAGAGCAGTGGCCCAAGGACTGACCCTTGAGGGACTCCATACTTTACTGGCAGCATTATTGAAGATTGTCCATTTATTGATACATATTGCATTCTGTTCGAGAGATAACCATCGGTAGGAAGGACCACGAAAACCATAATAGTGCAGTTTGTCTATGAGAATTTGGTGATTTACAGTATCGAAGGCTTTAGATAAATCTAGAAATACACTAATCAGGAATTCATTGTCATCAAAGGCTCTAAAGCACTGCAATGCTGATTCTGATGATCGCTGAGCTCTAAAACCAAACTGGAAATTTGATGATACATTGTGGTAATTACAGAATTCAGTCATTCTATTATACATCATGGTTTCGAAAATTTTGCCAAAGGCTGAGAGAACGGATACAGGACGATAACATTTTGGTTCATCAAGTGATCCACCTTTATGTATGGGAACAACTCTTGCTATTTTTAAACATGATGGAAACATTCCTGTCTGCAGAGAGCGATTACAAAAATATGTAAGTGCCTGAATTATATGAGGCAGAGATTTTTTTATAATAGACATTGGAATGTCATCGTTTCCAGCAGAGCTGTCTCGAGACTCTGACAATGACAATGTTACATATTTCAGATTTTGTATAGTCTAGGAGAAAAATACATTTGTAAGGTGTTGTCTAGATAATGTAAGTGGCTGGCTTCCGACGTTGCTAGTTTGCTCGCTAAAGCTTCTCCATTGTTGGCAAAATAAGAATTTAATACATCAGGACTTAATGTCTGTAAAAGAGTCTGCGATTTTCTATTAAGAACTGTGCTATGATGTCCCATGTTTTCCTATTGTTTTCCATGGAATCTGTTAATTTATTTTTGTAATATGTGGCTTTTACATTACCTACCATATTTTTTTTAACCTGATTCCTTATTGATCGGTATGCCTCCTCATACGTATTGGTTTCTTATTAAAATTTTCTCTGCATCTTATTCTTATCCTTGATCAGCTACTTTATTTCGTGGGTAATATATGGTTTGTTTAAGTGTTGTGTCTTAATCTTTTTATGTCTATGGGGAAATATCGGCTAAAAATGGTGTAAAATTTATTATGGAACTGGGAGAAGCCTTCATCAACTTCAGTTGAGGTAAGGAAGTTTAGCCAATCGACGTTTTCAACACCTGACAAAAAGTTATCTAAATTTGCAGCACTGAAATCTCTGAATTTTATGACTATAGTGTTAGGTGTTTTGAGAGAATCTCTGGATTAAAAGCACGAAAAGACTGGGAAGTGATCAGATACTGAAGAATAAACAATGCCATTCGTCTAATTATGCCTGATATAATTTGTCCATATTTGGTCTAAAAACGTGGCTGTGTTTGTGGTTACTCTTGTAGGGTGTGTTATGGTGCAGTAATGGAAGTGGCTGTGAAAGAGTGATATGAGGTCCACAGCATCTTTGGGATGTGTATGTTTCAAAAGATCTATGTTAAAGTCACCAATCAGGTACGAAGTCGACTTCTCTCATTGGATGGTGTTTAGTACCTCAGATAAATTGTTCAGAAAATCATAAAGGCTACAATGTGGTGGTCGGTATATGCATCCAACTAATATCTTGTGCACTTGCATTTTAACTTCTACGAAAATAGTTTGTATATGTGGTAAAGTCATTGCGGTATCAGACTTGTATTTTGACGAGTGTTTTGTTGAAACAGATACAGACACCAATTCTATTTCGTGAAATATGGTTAGAATAATTGACATAATTGTTAAGATATAAAAGCTTAGAATGCTATCGTCTAGCGGATATTCCGCTATATCAATAGCGGAATATCCAAGTTGTTTTTTAGAAAGTGATTAGGATCATTGTCTCTCATGACTATGAGAGTTATTTGTAAACTAAGTAAAATGCTTCTCTAATAAATTGTCTATACATAAGCAAGAGTTCTTGTCTTCAAAAAACAAAACAAAAACAACAACAACAACATTGTACAAACTTTTCATGTTCTAAAGCGCTAAATGGAAAGTTATACATTGAGAATGCAGAAAGGTATGTGCTACAACATGTGATACTAAGATTATGGTTTAAAAACCTTTTTTGATGGTGCCGTTTCCCTCATGACCTGATGTCTTACGACTTGATGAGAGTTGCTGGAGCGGGCTTGGGATTCTTCCCCTGCTTTGGGCGAACACCAGTACTAGGTGCTCCGGCAGAAGTAGCAGTGCCAGGGGAACCAGCACCACTGGCGCCAGCAGTAGTACCTGTACCAGGGGAACCAGCACTAAGGGCACCAGTAGAAGTACCCGCACCAGGGGCACCAGTTGTAGCTGCAGCACTAGGGGAACCAGTACCAGGGGTACCAGTAATAGTAGCAGCCCCAGAGGAACTAGCAGTACGCTTAGCATCAAGGGCACCGGCAGTAGTACCAGCATCAGGAGCACCGGCAGGGATACCAGCAGTAGTAGCAGCTCCAGAGGAACCAGCAGTAGCGCCAGCAGTAGCATCAGCACCAGAGGCAGTAGCAGTAGCTGCAGTACAAGAGGCGCCAGCCGAAGCACCAGCACCAGGGGCAGTAGCAGTAACATCAGTACCAGGGGCAGTAGTAGAAGCACTAGAGGCGCCAGCAGAAGCACTAGCATTAGGGGCATTAGCAGTAGTAGCAGTACCAGGGGCGCCAGCAGTAGTACCAGTAGTAGCAGCACTCGTAGTAATAGCAGTACAAGGTGGAACAGTAACAGTATCATTACCAGAGGCATCAGCACCAAGAGCACGACCAGCAGTAACGGCACCATTACCAACAAAAGCAGTATCATCACGCGGGCCAGTAGGAATACTCTGGGCGCCGACAGGGTGGTGGTGTGGCGGCATGGGATATTCGGCCAGCGAGGACACCGAGGGGGCGGGCGCGGCAGGTCGTGTTGGAGCCACGGGTTGTAGCGTCCGATGGGCGCGTCCGTGGTGATGCGCGGAGGGCCGATCCTTTATTACAAGCTTTGTATAATTAAAAAACAAAACATGCGGGCATAGATCCTCATTTACATAGATGTTTGTTCCCCGCAGCTTGTGTTTGTTTTGAAAAAAAAAAAAAAAAAATTCTGTCTCTGTAGCGGGAGAATTTCGCCACTATGTCTCGAGGCTTGTTTTGCTGGGCTTTGCTTTCTCCCACTCGGTGAACCCTCTCCATTTCTGGGGTTATTCCAAGATGCTCTTTCACTGTTTTCTTTATCTTAAAATGTGATTGTTCCCAGTTCTCCTTCCGATCTTCGGGAATGCCACTAAATCTAAGGTAGTTTCTCCTACTTTGGCCGTCAAGATATCGTAGGCGATAATCCGTTTTTTTTTTAATTCCCGCATAGTGTTGACAAGGTCTGAGGTTGAACGTGTTAGTTCAGTACGAAGTGCCTTGTTTTCATCTTTTATTTCTTTTATCTCACCGTCTGAGAATTTTTGAGCATCCATTAAGTCTTAGATAAGCGAAATGATGTTTCCATTATCTAATTCCCTAGAATGGTTAATATTTATGCGCGCAGCCATTGTAAATTCAAGGTCAGTTAGATTTCAGATGAGCAGGCAAGATGATGAGTGGATGGTCGTTTAAAGTGGTGGTAATGAGACCTTTGATTGACAGGTCGTTCGCGAGGTCACTCAAGTTTGACCTTATTACTGCGCATGCGCAAAATTCGAAAAAAATTGCGGAGGAGAGGAGGTGTAGGAACGAGTTATTTTGCATCAAAACAACACAAGTCCCAAAGTCCCTCAACCAAAGACCGTCACAAATTGACCACAATACACTCACTTCAAAACTTGGTGAAGCTCTCGTAGCATTGAAAGCCAAAACCCCTCGAAAACTGGCAATGACGGTTGAGCATTGACAGTGCTATGCGTATCCGCGGGGAGAGGGAGAAGGAAGGGGGAGACTGAGGGGAAGGGGAGAGGGGGGAAGACAGAGGGGAAGGGGAGAGGGGGGACTGAGGGGAAGGGGAGAGGGGGGACTGAGGGGAAGGGGGAGGGGGAGACTGAGGAGAAGGGGGAGAGGGGAGAGACTGAGGGGAAGGGGGCGAGGGGGAGACTGTGGGGAAGGGGGCGAGGGGAGAGACTGAAGGGAAGGGGGCGAGGTGGGAGACTGAAAGGAAGGGGGCGAGGGGGGAAACAAAGAGGGGGGCGAGGGGGGAGATTGAGGGGAAGGGGAGAGGGGGGAGACTGAGGGGAAGGAGGAGGGGGAGACTGAGGGTAAGGGGGAGAGGGGAGAGACTGAGGGAAAGGGGGAGGGGGGAGAGACTAAGGGGAAAAGGGCGAGGGGGAGACTGAGGGGAAGAGGGCGAGGGGGAAACTGAGGGGAAGGGGGAAAGGTGAGAGACTGAGAAGAGGGGGAGGGGGGAAACTGAGGGAAAGGGGGAGAGGTGAGACACTGAGGGAATGGGGGAGAGGGGGAGACTTAGGGGAAAGGGAGAGGGGGGAGACTGAGGGGAAGGGGGCGAGGGGGAAACTGAAGGGAAGGGGCAAGGGGGGAAACAAAGAGGGGGGCGAGGGGGGAGACTGAGGGGAAGGGGAGAGGGGGAGACTGAGGGGAAGGGGGAGACTGAGGGGAATG
>NW_028234417.1:23600042-23607542 GCF_977035675.1 Penaeus japonicus
AGTTGTGCATTTTTCTCGTCATATAATTAACATTAAATTACGTCGAAAGTATTCTAACTGACATGTGTTTTTCATTATTACGCCAAGTTCTACAGAGACACATAATGACACACACACACACACACACACACACACAAACACACAAACACACACACACACACACACAGATAGAGAGAGAGAGAGTGCGTGAGAGAAAGAGAGAAAGAGAGAGAGAGAGAGAGAGAGAGAGAGAGAGAGAGAGAGAGAGAGAGAGAGAGAGAGAGAGAGAGAGAGAGAGAGAGAGAGAAATTCTTTAGCGAGAAATGTGACAGTCACGATATATGTTTAAATCTCAGTTACTCGAAATACACTTTTTAAAGAATTAAGACCAGTAATACTCTTCTAAAGTATTTAATATTTATTTATTAAAAAATCATCACAATTATTTCTTTGTGGAAGTATATTCCATAAATAAAATTTCATAGAAAACCATGAATTTCTCATATCGCAAAAAAAATAAAAAAAAAAACTTCTAATAGATCTTTAAAATGTGAAGTATTATTATTATTATTATCACTATTACTATTATTTTACTGCTATTCTCATTTCTTTGTCAGAAGGCAAATACATTCCCTCAAAATCATGTTATATTGGGTGAGGTTCATGTAATTCTATATGTTTTTTGTTTTGTTTTGTTATACAGCAAAGGTTGACAACTGAATCTGGAAAATATAGTTTTCTTAAAATGAAAATTATGATATCAAATATGATAACAATAATAATGCGGATAATGATGATGATATGATGAGGAGGATAATGATGATAATGATGATGATATGATGATGAAGATAATGATGATAATGATGATGATAAAGATACAAAATAATAATGATAATGATAATGATACCTATAATACCTATATTAATGATAATATTAATGATAACGATAAAATATAATCATAATGATTATAAGGATAATGATAACAATAATAATAATAATGATAATAAACTAATTATATTATTGACAATCATAGTAATGATGACGATGAGAATGAAAAGGAAACTAATGCTGATGATAAAAGTGATAATGATAACGATAATGATAATGATAATAACAAATATAATCCTGATGATAAAATGATGATGATAATGATAATTGTAATAATAATGATGATGATAACAATACTAACAATCTTAATGCTAATGAAGATAAACATAATAATCATGATAATGAAAATATTGATAATTATGTTAAATGATGATAATAGGAATGATAATAATGATAATGATAATGATGAGAACAATAAGGATAATGTTAAAATTCAAACACTTTATTCCATAAGTTACAATGGTTATTCTTACATTATTCTTAATGGTAATGGTGATGATGATAAAACAATAATGAGGATAAAAATAATAATGATGATAACAATTATGATGATGATAGTATCAATGGTGATAGTGATACTAATATTACTGATAATATCAATGATAATGAATACAATAATGATAATGATAAAAGTAACAATAATGATAATGATAAAAGTAACAATAATGATAATAGCAATAATGAAGATAACGATAATGATAGTGATGATAACAATAATGATAATGATAGTAATAGTGATAATGATGGTAGTAATAATGATAATGATAATAATAATAATAATAGTAGTAATAATAATAATGATAATAGTAATAATAATGATAAGAATGATAATAATGATGATAATAATAATAATGATGATGATGATAATAATAATGATAATGATAATAAAATTGTAATGATAATAATGATAATAATGATATTAACAATAATAATAATAATAATGATGATAATGATAATGATGATAATAATGATAATAATAATAATAGTAATAATGATAATAATAATCATAATAATAATAATAATAATCATAATAATAATAATATTAATGATGATGATAATAATAATCATAATAATAATGATAATGATAATAATCATAATAATAATTATAATAATAATAATAATAATAATAATAATAATAATAATAATAATAATAATAATAATAATAATGATAACAATAATGATATCAATGATAATGATAAATGTAATAATGATTGTAACAATATGATGATAATGATAACAATAATGAAAATAATGAGGATAGTAATGATAATGATAATGATGGTAATACTAATTATGATACTAATGATGATGATGATAATAATACTTATGATAGCAATGATGATATTGATGATGATATTAATAATAATAAAGATAGTAATAGTAATGCTGAAAATTATGATACTGATAATAATATAATAATGATGATAATGATAAGACATCAACAACAACAGCAATAATAACAAAAGTCAAGAACAACAATTGCGATAACAATAAATATTATTAATGATAATCATTATCATCATTATCATCATATCTCTCTATAAACGAAAAGAAATAGGAAAAAAGATAGACAGGAAGAAATAATGAAATTCAAAATATGAAAGAACAATAAAGATGACAAGGCGGATATAAAACATATTCGCATGCATAATAAGTGCGCTGATGTTGCTACAGTTTCGCGCCATATTTCAGCATCAGCATCCGTCATCATGGCCGCCGCAGAATCGTGGCTCAGGGGGAGCGGGTCTAAATGTATTCATGACAGTATATTGCAGTAACTCTCTCCGTAATAACATTAGATATATATGTATATATATATATTTATATTTGGATATCTAAATTTGATTTTCCTACATTAAATCTCTTTATTTTGATGCTGCTATATGATGATTGGGTATTGCCCTTTTGATGGGTTATAACAATATCTCCTTCTTGTTTGCGGGAAAGGGATAGAATACAGAAAGACTCTATGAATGATAATAATGAAATCGTGTTCACGGAGTCTCCATAAGACTGTGACACATTCGAAAATCCATATGCAAATATAATTTCAACTGTGAGCGCCCGGAATCTTCATCTTTTCCGCTCTCTTTCTCCTTTTTCATCCGCCATTTTTTCCCTCCGTCTTCCGCTCTCTCCGTCTCCTTCTCCCTTCTTTTCTTCCGCCTCTTATTTCTGTGTTCTCCTTTGTTTCCTTTCTTCTTTCTTACATCCGTTGATTTATTTTTTATAGTTGTGAAAAATAGTCTTACTCTGGCGCAAGAAAAATGAAGGAGGGAAAATATGATGATGAAGTAGACAGGAATATGAATGAAAGTAAGAAAGTTCAAAAAGAGAGAAAAAAAGAAGAGGAATAGCAAGATTACATGAAAGAAACAAGTAAAGAGAGAAAGGGCAATGAATTTCATGTATGAGTATGATATATATATATATATATATATATTATATATATTATATATATATATATATATATATATATATATATATATTATATATATATATATATATATATATATATATATATATTATATTATATATATATATATACACATATATATATATATATATGTATATATGTATACATACATTACACACACACACACACACACACACACACACACACACACACACACACACACACACACACACACACACACACACACACACACACACACAAACACATTATATACATATATATGTATATGTATATTTATATTTATATATATATATAAATATATATATATATATATATATATATACATACAGAGAGACAGAGAGAGAAAGAGAGGAGAGAGAGAGATAGATAGATAGATAGATAGATAGATAGATAGAGAGAGAGAGAGAGAGAGAATTGAATTAAGAGATATGAACCGAAGGGAAATTTGAAGCATTGCATCTAGAAAATGTTTTGAAGAGACAGAGAACGAATAAATGAAATATGCTTTACGAAAAAGGGCTACTTTGTTTTTCATTTTCCATTTCGAAACAAATTTAATATTTTCTTTAAGTCAGGAGGAAAATAAATTTTCTTTACTCTCGTATCCTGTCGGTTGGCTTTAGAGAGGAGTCTCTTCTAACTACTACATCTTCTTGTGGACAAAGTCAATATTTTCCGGTACTATTTTTTCTTTTTTTTTTGTTTATTTATACAATAAAGCAACAACAACAGAAAACAAACAAACAAAAATGAATGAACATTTCTAAAAGATAAGAAAATAACATAGTTATTCATCTTATCCCGCTTTACGTTTGACTACATCTCCTTTTATTCTTTTTTGCTAACTCTATCTTTTTTTTTACACTTTCCATAACATTTCACCTCACCTCCTCATTAAGTTCTCAAACTTTTCTCATTTTCTTTCATCTCCTACCTCATATACACAGTCACAGAGGCTAAACTCTTGACCCTCTTCACTGATATCATTAAAATCTTTTAATATCAGCACCATAATGATGTGGTATTAAAGTTATTCTTCGTATGCTGTCATCATTATCTTCCTATCATCACTCATGAATTCTCATAACCACCATAATCATCACCATGTCCAGTCCTCCTCTTCGGCGCCATTATAGATGATGAATTTTCAACTATTATCTTACAGTCATCATCCTCTTCGCCATTTTTTTTTTCTAGTTTTTCTAGTCTTCAACACTATCATTCTAGTCGTTAACCTCTACAGCCTGTATATCATCATATGTCTCAATTGTTTCATCCTCAGTAACTAATTTGGAATTCTAGATGTTATTTATCTATTTAAGTAATCCTCAATTTCTCCACGATTCTAGCGCTCAAAGCCTCTATCATTCTAGTCAATAATAGCCACTCATTACATTCATGAACTAATCCATCCTGATATCTAATTAGTTCTCCATCTTTCTGATCACTAACTTCTCCCCTCATCCTAATCATTAACCTCTTCATCACCATGTTCGCTAACTTTTATCATCATTATATTCATTAACATCTCTATCATTGGAGTCATCAACGTCAGATCCAATATCACCACCATTGATTTTAAACCAAAGCAAAAATAGAAACAAAAAACGAACACATACATGTTCCTTTCCCCTCCCCTCTTTCCCCTCTCTCAGTGTCACACCTTAGTGTCTCCGAGAAATTGGATTTTCAGTGTATCTCAGTGGTGGTGGTGGTGGTGGTGGTGGGGGTGGGGGGTTCCTGGGGTGGGATGGGGGGGTTCTATGTATATGGTGTTGCGTGTTTCTTTGTACTGTTTGCTGGTGGTTGTAAGGATATGTAAATCAAATTGATGGCTTTTTTCATGCATACGTAAAAATTGTATAGGAAGACAATGCGAGTAAAAAACATTTAATTATCTATCAATTATTCTGATTGTCCTTTGTTTTGTTCTGTCTTTTTTGATGTTGAGGAGCTGACAACGTGCCACTTTTTTGTGCTTAAATAAAAGTGTCCTTTTCTCTCTCAGCCCCCTCCCCCTCTCTCTCTCTCTTTCTCGCGCTCTCTCTCTCTCTCGCTCTCGTTCTCTCTCTCTCTCTCTCTCTCTCTCTCTGTAAGTTTGGGTTTGTGTGTCCGTATGTGTCTGTGTGTACGTATGTGTCTTTGTGTTTTTTGTGTGTGTATGTGTGAATGAAAAAAAAGAGAGACGGCTAAATGCTAAAATAAAAATATGAATTGGAATGGATTATTCAGTTCAGTTCCTACATCTAGATTTGGATTCAGGAACATATGTGGAATAAAAGGAAATGAAAGAATATGCAAATAAATAAAGAGAGAGGGAGAGAGAGGGAGAGAGAGCGAGAGAGAGAGAGAGAGAGAGAGAGAGAGAGAGAGAGAGAGAGAGAGAGAGAGAGAGAGAGAGAGAGAGAGAGAGAGAGAGAGAGAGAGAGAGGCAGGGGAGAGAGAGAGAGAGAGAGAGAGAGAGGGGAGAGAGAGGGAGAGAGAGGAGAGAGGGAGAGAGAGGAGAGGGGGGAGAGAGGAGAGAGGGAGGAGAGAGGAGAGAGGAGAGAGGAGAGAGAGAGAGAGAGGAGGAGAGGGGGGAGAGAGGAGAGGGGAGAGAGAGAGTGGAGAGAGAGAGAGGAAGAGGAGAGAGAGAGAGAGAGAGAGAGAGAGAGAGAGAGAGAGAGAGAGAGAGAGAGAGAGAGAAAGAGAGAGGGAGGGAGATAGAGAGAGAAAGGATGAAAGTGGACGGGATGGAAGAGAGAAAAAATAAATATGGATATACACTACAAGAAAACTACAAGAAAGTCAAATATATCAAGAAAAAAGTAAATAAAGAAAAGACACAGAAAGAAGAAAATAAGCACACATTTCTGGCTTTGAAGAATGTATTAATAAAAGCGACGCGGTGTTGCCACATAGTCGTTATTTGTTTTTATTGCTCCCGAAGTTCCGTGCAAAGTGTTGTTCTCGAATAACAGTTATCCTTTATAATATGGCAGAATATTACGTGTTTAAGTGCTCCGGCCAAAATACTTCCATTCGTGTCGACATACATATGCATAGAGTAATTGCAATAAGGTCGGAACACGATGACGTCTGTTGCGTCAGTAAGTACCTTCGGGATAACATGGCCTTTTCTTTGTTTTACTCTTGTGAAATGACTAATATATTCTCGTCTGGAGAGAATAGGACCCAAGACTAAGAGACTCATGTTACTTTCATTTCTCTTTTATTTTTGTTTATATTGTCATCTCTCTTTGTGTTTGTCTGTTCATTTTGCTTTCGATGTTTTCTCTCAGTGTCTGCTTGATTATGAAGAATATTAAGTACGCTCTTTCTCTCTCTCTCTCTGCCTCTCTATCTCTCTCTCTCTTTCTCTCTCTCTCTCTCTCTCCCTCTCTATCTGTCTCTCTTCATTTGTCCCTCTTTATATATATATATTTTCCCCGTCTCTGCTCTTCTTGCAATGTAGAACTATGACTCTCTGTCTTTCTCTACCTTTAATTCTTTGTTGCTTTCTACTTTTCTTTATATTTCATTACCTTCTATTACCTGTCTGTATTGCTATTTTTCCTTCTCTCTCCTTCCACCTTTCCCTTTCCATTAATCCTCCTCCCCGCTCGTTTGTCGTTCTCCCAGGAGTGATGCAGCGTAATACACCGAGCTCCATTAACTTCTATTGTTCACCATAACACAAACATGCCAACGCACCAGCCCTCCCCCTCCCCCTCCCCCTCCCCCCCACTCCACCCCCTTCCAGGCTGCCCATATCCCTCCCTCCCCTTGTGCTGTTATGCCGGAACAACCAGGTGGCGAACAAGCCAGCTGGGTAATGATTGCAAGGCAACGCACGCGCAGATCCCGCCGGCCGCTTGTCATTGCAACACTTGCAAAGGTAATGCTGCCACGAGAGGACCACAAGTGCCTCCACGTGGATGCCATTGTGGTAGGATCCTCACTTCAAAGGAGGGGAAGGGGGAGGGGGGAGGGGGAGGTACTGACTCTTCCTTTTCGAATGCACTTTCTTATTTTTTATTTCCCTTTTGTCCATTTCCTTTGTGAAAACGTCGGGGTCTTTTTATTGGGGTCGTTCAGACCTGCGGAATATACTCTGTCAAACATAATGGTCTCTCTTCCGTGATTAACACTATTTGTCTCCACCTCTGCCTCTCCGCCCTACCCCTACCCCCACCCTCCCCGCCCTCCCTGCCAAC
>NW_028234417.1:23620042-23625042 GCF_977035675.1 Penaeus japonicus
TAAGAACAATAACAATGACGAGGAAAATAATAACTAATATCTACGCTAATAATGATAGTAATAAAGATAACACAAACACAAACACCACAATTATTACTACGAGTGACTCGCCAGCCACACTTACCTCAAATAATAAAATAATAATCAACAGAATGTAAGAGTCATTAGCACCAGCACCTGATTGAATCACAGATGATTCCCGGCTATAAATATTTTCACCCCAACATCAATCACTTTGCACAATGGATTCTCGATCATTATAACGACCATAATTTTCTCCCCAATTAATTTAGGATCTTTATTTGGGGTCTGTTGCCAAAACCAGATTGATTTTTTTTTACTCAATCATATCATTAGTTAATTGGTATAACAATATAATCAGTGCTATCTACAGCTTGATTAATGTCAATGATACTAATGCAAATTCTGTTTGTTATTTATTTATTCTGTTTGTGCTTCTATACGTACAGATAGACTTAATTCTAATGTATTAACGAATGCTTTCGATATACACAAATATATAACAATAATAGTTTATTTTGATTTGATTTCTGTATCGTATTAGCAATGTTATAATTCATATGTGTTAATAATTGTCTGTCATTTAAGATCTCATAACACCGGTTGGTCCATCATTTTTATCGTTTGTCATCACAGCAGCAATGGTTGAGACCTATATTTCCCTTCTATCGCCGTAGAATGAGCAAATAATCATCCGATCATCACATTATCCACAGCAGCAACGCCTACGCAAACAAAATCCCACAAAAAAATACACCATCTTGTAAACATGAACATACTATCATCATACATTTACGCCAACCTCATCACATTTCCACGTCTGTCTCGTTACTTCACTTCAAGATAAGTGTCCTAAACCTGTCTTAGGATAAGCCACATAGGCTTTGTGATCTGAGCTGACCGCCCTCACAGGCAGCCATTTGTGGGAAGGAAAAAATCCACACTATTTACCTTCTCTGTCTTTTTGCTCTTTTGGGAGATGTTAGTGTCGACTTGAAAATCTTTATGCAGGCTATCTTGAGCAGATTTGCAAGTGCATTTTTTTTACATTTATTTTATTTTTTCCCACGTAGCCCCTCGGCCGATGATAGAAAAGAAAATATTTTATGTTTGTAGTGTCTCTCCTTTCCCGCGTTCTTCTGACAGCACTTGTTTTCCCGACGTGATAAACTTAGATTGGATGTTGTTTTTTTCTTCTTTTTTTAACGATAAGGTCCTAATTATTTTTTTCCTGGCGCATACCTTATATAAACAGGGATGATTAGTAATTTTAGATATCTTTGTATACTTTCAAAAACACGCGCAAAACAGTTTATTCCGGACACACGCTCATATATACACACAAACGAATTTTCGTGCAATTTACATATTCAATTCGTGTACATACAATAGACACGTACAATTTCATATTTATTTGATACAATCACACCCACACACACACGCAAACGTGCTCTTTCCCACACACACATGCTCACACCCACACCCACATATGCGCCAACACACACACACACACACGCACACATAATCAATCCCCCTCACCCCCCCTTCCCCCCACACGCACAACACACACTTACACGCAACACACACACACATATTTGCACATCTGATCCGCACGCTCAAGCCGGTAAACACCACCGCACATGCACATAAAAATAAATGCATGATATACAAACAACAGACCTCATGAATACACGCAAACATACAGCGAAACCAAGCATCGAAAAAGACTCTCATCTAAACTTTAGCCCAATATTAAAGACAAAAAAAAAAAAAAGCAAGAAAAAAAAAAAAACTGCAACCGCATGATGGCAACAACCCGGAAAATTTCCAACAATCTCCGTGATTGCAACCACAATCGTCCTTGCATCATGGGCGGTTGTGCCTAATGGCTTCTAGCTAACCGAGAGACATTAACAGTTATTTAGGGCAGCGATGCAGGTAATCAGCACAGATATTATGCGCTTAATTTAAACGGAAATCTAAACCCGCGGTTGAGTTGGTTTCTGGTGAGTTGCTGATGATGATCATTTCTCTCCTTTTTGGGCTTGGAAAGGAGAGCTCTCTCTCTCTCTCTCTTTCTCTCTCTCTCTCCTACTCTTTAACTCTCTCTCTCTCTCTCTCTCTCTCTCTCTCTCTCTCTCCTACTCTTTAACTCTCTCTCTCTCTCTCTCTCTCTCTCTCTCTCTCTCTCTCTCTCTCTCTCTCTCTCTCTCTCTCTCTCTCTCTCTCTCTCTCTCTCTCTCACTCTCTCTTTTTTCTCTCTCTCTCTTCTCTCTCTCTCTCTCTCTCTCTCTCTCTCTCCTCTTCTCTTCATCTCTCTCTCCTCTCTCTCTCTCTCTCTCTCTCTCTCTCCCCCTCTCAAACTCTTTCTCTCTCTCTCTCTTCTCTCCTCTCTCTCTCTCCTCTCTCTTCTCTTCTCTCTCTCGCTATCTCTCTCTCCCCCCTCTCTCTCTCTCTCTCTCTCTCTTTCTTCTACTCTCTCTCTCTTTCTCTCTCTCTCTCTTTCTCTCTCTCTCTCTCTCTCTCTCTCCCCCTCTCTCTCTCTCTCTCTCTCTCTCTCTCTCTCTCTCTCTCTCTCTCTCTCTCTCTCTCCTACTCTTTAACTCTCCCTCTCTCTCTCTCCTACTCTTTAACTCTTTCTTTCTCTCTCTCTCTCTCTCTATCTTACTCTCTTTCTATGTCTATGTCTCTTTCTCTCTCTCTCTCTCTCTCTCTCTCTCTCTCTCTCTCTCTCTCTCTCTCTCTCCCTTTTCTCTTTCTATCTTTCACTCTCCCTCCCTTCCTAAATACGTGCATATCTATCATTCTATATCCATATCTATCAATCTATATATATTTATATCTACCCGCCAATCTATATATCTATATCTATTTGTATCACTATTCATCTGTCTATCTATCCTTCTAGCTATAAAGCAGTCCATCTATATCTTCATATATCTACCTATCATTTTATCTAAATATCTATCGATCTATCTATGTATCTATCTTTCTATCTATCTGATTAACAAACGGTGTAAAGGATTTTAGAATAAAGAAAATAATGGGTGATTAAAATTTCGGTGACATAATGATGGATATAGTTACTATAATGGTTCTGAGGTAATAATAGTATGGTAATGGGATTATGGAGATAGTGGTAATAATGGTGATACTGATGATAATGACACTAAAGAGGATGATGATGATAATAATGATTATTACAACAATAATGACATTAACAATAATGATGATAACAATAGTGATAATACTGTTAATGGCAATAATAATAATGATAATGAAAATGTTAGTGATATTGACAATAGTAATGATGATGATAGTACTGATGATAATGATAATGATAATAGTAATGATAATAGTTGTAATAATAATGATAGTGATTGATGATAATGATAACAATATAATTATTATTTATATTATAATGATACTTACAATGATGATGTTGATAGCAATGGCAATGAAATTGATAATAATGTTGATATCAATAATGACAATGATAATGACAATGATAATGACAATAATTACAATATCAATGATTGTAACAATGATTACAAGGATGATGATAATGATACTGAGAATAGCAATACTAATGAAAATAATAAGAATGATGATAACAATAATTATAATAGTATTAATGATAACCATAATGATGATAACAATAACAATAATATTATCAATGATAACAATAATGATGATAATGCTTTCAATAATGATGATAAATGCAATAATGATAAAAATAATGATGATAAATGCAGTAATGATAATAATAATGATACCAATGATAATGAAACTAATGATCACAATGACAATAATGACAATGATGATAAGCATGATGATAAAGATAATGATTGACAATAATGCTAATGATAATAACATTATCATAATTATGATAAAAAGGATGAAATTAATAATGATATTGATATTCCCCTACTACTACTTCTAGTCATGATTATAATAGTGATGGTAGCAATAAAAAAACAAACAATAACAATAGTAGTAGTACTACTACTGCTGATAATTTTGCTAACGTGAATACTACTAATACTAATATAAATAACGATGATGATAATAACAACAATTATAATAACAACAGTATCAATAACAACAATATCTTTATGATATTCAGAATGGCAATAATCTTATTGATAATAACAATAATGATAGTAACATAATCTACTATTAAATATGATATCCTCCCCCCCCCTCAAAAAAGGGAGAAAGAAGAAAAGAAAAGCGGATAGTAAGAAGAAGGAAAGGAAAACGAGAAAAAGAAGTACACAAAGAACTAATTTCTCGCTATGATGCAATCCGGCGCCGCTCAGCCAAGAATGGAACAGGGGTAAGAATTAGACTTGGGATGAGGGGGGATTAGATAGATGGTACTAATCAACTCTTTAGCTCTTCTTCTAATCCCTTGCGCCCTCGCCTTCTACGCAACCCAATTTTTTTGAAGGGAGAAGTTTAAAAAAATGCCGTTGAATGACTGTAAATTAAATCTACGGGGATATACCCGCATTTCACTTCAATGTTTGGCTTCGGAAAGTCTTTTTTGAACCATTTAAGTGATAGAAACTCCAATCACTCGATTTCTAAAATCAATAAACCACACACACACACAAATGCACACCTACACAACACACACAACACAACACACACACACACACACACACACACACAAAACAAGCACACACACCAACGTACCTGAAATGACCGGAAAGACAGAACGGGTCAGAGAGCAGCATCGCAAGGAGAGAGAGGAATCATCGCAGTTCGACAGGCAACTGCACCTTCACCCTGGACGCGGCCATAAAACACAATTAAGTTCTCACTGACGGAAAAGTTTTCAGCGGGGAAAAGTTTCTAATTAGAAATTGTGTTGTAGGGTCCCAGCACAGGGTTCTGACTAAGCCCAGCGGAACATTAGTTTTCATTATATGTGTTTCTTTTTTTTCTTTTTTATTCATTTCTTTTTTTATGAT
>NW_028234417.1:23630042-23632542 GCF_977035675.1 Penaeus japonicus
ATATTAGATTTGCCTTATAATTGATACAAATGTTATCAACCTGGCTGGTGTGAATTGCATTTGACAGAAATTGAGATTATCGGAAAATCCTTTGCAAATGCTAAGGTTAAACAGGGAGCTTAAATGCACTGATTGTTAATGCTATTAATGATAACGAGACAAAAATATGAAAATAACGATAACGATGATGGTGATGATGACGCTAAAGATATCATTCATAGTGACATTTTTTTGTGGTAGCGGTGGTAGTAATAATGATGATGATGATGATGATGTGATGACGAAAGCGAATAGTGTGATGGTGATGAAGGTGACAATGAAGATGATGATAATGGTCGTAATAATGATGATGATAATAGTGATGATGGTGGTGATGATAATGATGATGATGGTGATAATATTGATGATAGTAATTACAAAGAGAGTCATTATTACCACTACTGTTGCCAGTACAACGACAACCACCACAGCTAATATTACTAATAGTAATACTAAGAGATATCTGACGTAATACCGATTCATCAGTGACAACAACAACGTAAATAACAATGATCAAATTATAGCAACGATGATAATAATAATAATAGCCATTACGAAGACACCAAACTCTTATCAGATTAAAAGAAAAGAAAAAACGTAAATGTAAAACAGTTGCCAGTTAGTCATTTTAAGTGTAGAGATACCACATCACTTGAAGTTGGAATTATAAGTCCAGAAGATTTTAATGAGTCTTATTCCATTTCAGCATTAAGACTTTTGTTTTTTTTTGTTGTTTTTTGTCTTGATATAATTCTTAACTTTTTTTTCTATCTATGCTTTGTATATATTTTTTACAATTGTATTTGTATTGGCATCTTTATATGTATTTTTGCCCATGTGTAGCTGCATCTGTATCCGTGGGTTTACATATGTTTGTGTGTGTGCTTCCTTCTTATGTTTTTTTCAAAATATGTTATATATATTTTGAAAAAACAAAAACAAAAACAAAACGAGTTCTCTCTATACGACTAACGAGGATGGTGATATTGATGAGGGTAATATAAGACCAAGGGTGATAATAATAATAATAATGATAATGATGATGATGATGATGATGGTAATGAAAGGATGATAATAATGATAATGATCATATCACTAATGATAATAATAATGATAATAATAAGAGTAGTAACGATGATAATAATAATAATAACAATGATAATGCCAATGCTAATAATGATGATAAAAACAATAACCGTAATGGTAATAATGTGATAAAGATGATAATGATAATGATAATGATTATAATGATGATAATAGCAATGATAATAACACTAGTAAAGGTAATGATAATAGTAGTAATAATAGTAAAATTGATGATAATAATGATGATAATGATAATGATTATAGCAATGATAATTGATATATTTCTTTTCGAAAACGTTTTTATTCGAAAAAAACACTCCAAATGTTTTAATGATTAACTATGATATCAATAAACTCGATCGGTTAATCACAAACTCATTTAATTTCTCCACATGAAAGTATTTACATAAAACACCTCCATAAAATACTTACATTGAGTATTTTATATCAAAGTAATTACACACTGAAACACTTACGTTGAATATTTCATTCTAAAAATAATACATTTTACTTATATGAATTACTTATAGAAAATACGTTTCACTTATACGATTTATCTACCAACCCATCTATATATTCGTTAGTAACTTCATTTACTAACAACTTACCTTCTCATTGTTTCCAAGACAGGTGAACTTTAAGACTTTTCTCTTCTTGAAAGATTTCCAAATGCCTTCAGGAAGTTTGGATTTCATAACCATTTTTTCAGAAGACAAAGGGAAAGCTAGACTTTTTGTCCATGGGAAAGTACAGGTGGAATTTCTTGTTTTTGTTTTATATGTTTTTTTTTTTTTTTTTTTTTTTTATTAACTCTCTCTCTCTGTTATTTTTTCTCTCTCTCTATCTGTCCTTCTCTCTCTCTCTTCCTCTATCTCTCTCTCTCTTACTCTATCTTTCTCTCTCTCTCTCTCTCTCTCTCTCTCTCTCTCTCTTCTTCTTCTTCTTCTTCTTCTTCTTCTTCTTCTTCTTCTTCTCTCTCTTTATTTATATGTGTATGTGTGTGTGTGTGTGTGTGTGTGTGTGTGTGTGTGTGTGTGTGTGTGTGTGTGTGTGTGTGTGTGTGTGTGTGTGTGTGTGTGTGTGTGTGTGTGTTATATATATATATATATATATATATTATATATATATATATATATATATATACATATATATATATATATATTATATATATATATATATATATATATATATATATATATATATATATATATATATATATATATATATATATATATATATATATGTATGTGTGTGTGTGTGTGTGTGTGTGTGTGTATCTGACTCTCTCTTTCTCTCTTTCCCTCCCTCCCTCCCTCCCTCTCTCTCTCTCTATCTGACTCTCTCTCTCTCACTGCCTATTTATCTCTTTCTCTCT
>NW_028234417.1:23695042-23697542 GCF_977035675.1 Penaeus japonicus
CATACACACACACACACACACACACACACAAAGCAGGATAAATCATTAGATCCTTCATGAAACACCAATGCCCCAGGGGCTTCCTTCTGAACCCCCTGAAGAACACGGGAATCATTTTAACGACGATCGAACCTTCTCCCCAACACAACATCCTCGAGGCGGTCAACGGGTCTCTCGCCATTACATTTGAGACAATGATAAATGATTTAATGCGAGGCAAAAGGCCGCCCACCCCAAAACAACACGCCGACACCAGAACGTATCAAGAATAATGAAACTGCGTCAAGCTAAAACGAGCACCTACCGGAAGACGAGAGCGACAGATCCTATCTGCAACGCAAATTCTTTTTTAAACTCATCGCCTCTGAAACAACCCAAGCGTTTTTGACACATACGCGAACTGTGTACCCGCCATCTTGGTACACCCAAATACATGACAGCTCTGGCCTCTCTTAGCGGCCTGCTACTCTCGGATTCACTCTTTTCGGACCGAAAGTGCTCTCTTCATTGAAAGAGTAGCAGCTGTATAAATGCATCACGCCAGATAGGCTACAAAGCGGTGTTACCTCGTCCGATTTCCGCTCCTGCAAAATGATCCTGTTGCAACTTCCTGCGAACCTCTCTTGTTGAAGATGCTTGGGTATGTTTTCGTTTATTTATTTGTTGATCTGTTGTTGTTGTTTTTTAATCATATATTGTATTTAGGGACAGGGAGGTTGATAGATAGCCGCTCTCATGAGAGATGATTATGCTTTATTCTATGGCATATAGAATGTGTGTAAATATATATATATATATATATATATATATATATATATATATATATATATATATATCTGTCATTTCCTATTGTTCTCTGTCTTTCTCCCTTTCTTCTTCTCTCTCTCTCTCCCTCCCCCCCCCCCCCCCTCTCTCTCTCTCTCTCTCTCTCTCCCACTCTCTCTCTCTCTCTTTCTCTCTTGCTCCCTCTCCTTCCTTCCACCTCCCCCTCTCTCTCTCGCACCCTCTCTCTCTTCCTCCCTCTCCTTCCTTCTCCATCCCCCAAATCTATCTTACTTCCTCTCCCTCATCCCCACACCCACAGCCCCCCCCCCTCTCTCTCTTTTCACTTGTACTTTAGACATATTCGTCCACACGAACATATCAAATTGCAAATCAACAAAAAGAAACAATAAAAAAGAGAAAGCAAAAACGATTTCCGAAGAAAAAAAAGGGAAAAAATTAGAATAAAGAAGAAAACCTTGAGACAGTTGAAGGAAAGAAAAATTTCAGAAAGAAGAGAGAGAGAGAGAGAGAGAGAGAGAGAGAGAGAGAGGGGGGGGGGAGGGAGGAGAGAGAGAGAGAGAGAGAGAGAGAGAGAGAGAGAGAGAGAGAGAGAGAGAGAGAGAGAGAGAGAGAGAGAGAGAGAGAGAGAGAGAGAGAGAGAGAGAGAGAGACAGACAGACAGACAGAAACAGGGAGATAGAGAGAGACAGAGACAGACAGACAGAGAGAGATTCTTGATTTCTTTATTGATGGATAACGGCGCAGGTGATATATTAATATTTACTTGGCAGCGATGGCTTGACTGACGTCTTCTGTTCGGCTGGCGTGTCTCACGGCAGAGCGGGGGAGCGGGGGAGCCGTAGCTAGCTGATCACTCCCCGCCGTGAGGGAGTGTGTGTCCGAGAGTATGTCCGAGTGTGAGTGTGAGTGAGACTGACCTCAGGTAGCCTTATATCTGACCAGCTGGGTCGCTATAAATGGATTCCTAGTTTTCCTGGATCGATAGTTTCCTCGCCTTTATAGCATATCGTGACAACATGGCCTTCTTATGTCTCCACGTGGTTTCCACAGGTTCTCACAGCGTGTGTGTGTGTGTGTGTGTGTGTGTGTGTGTGTGTGTGTGTGTGTGTGTGTGTGAGAGAGAGAGAGAGAGAGAGAGAGAGAGAGAGAGAGAGAGAGAGAGAGAGAGAGAGAGAGAGAGCGGAGTAGAGAGAGGAGGAAGATATGAGGAGAAGAGAGAGAGAGAGAGAGAGAGACAGACGGGTAGAGAAAGAGAGAGGCGAGAGATAGAGAGAGACGGGTAGAGAGAGAGAGAGAGAGAGGAGAGAGAGAGATTAGAGAGGAGAAGGAGGGAGGAAGAGATAGATAGAGAGAGAGAGGGAGAGAGCAAATAGAGAGAGAGGGGGGGGGGGGGGGGGGGGGGGGGGGTTGAGAGAGAGAGAGAGAGAGAGAGGAGAGAGAGAGGGAGAGAGATGGGATAGAGTGAGAGGATGGTGGTGGTAGATGAGAGCGGAAGAGGAATCGAGAGAGAGAGAGAGGGCGAGAGGAGAGGATGAGAGAGGAGAGAGGATAGGGCGAAGGGGAGAGAGAGAGAGGAGATTGCCTAGAGAGAGAGGAGGAGACGGGTTAGAGTTAGTTAGGAGAGAGGGGAGATAGAGAAAGATTTAATTTGAGAGTAGAGAGAGAGGATAGCTTAGGTAGAGAGCTTTGGCGTTTTCTATAGTTAGATAAGGAG
>NW_028234417.1:23710042-23712542 GCF_977035675.1 Penaeus japonicus
CTTCATCTATCTCTTTCCTTGCCCTTCCTCCTCTGCGCCACCTGTTCCTCCAAGACCTTCGAAACCCAAAATATTTGATGACACATTCACCGGATGCCTCTCACTTTATTGAAAGCGTCAACCATTTCCGGGAAATGAATTTGCTCTCTTCATTTCTGTGTGTGTGTGTGTGTGTGTATGTCTGTGCCCGTGTGCGTAAGTGTGTATGTATATGTGGGTGCAGTTTTGACATGAAATAGGAGAGAAACTTGTTTTATGTGTTGCGATATGTAGAGGAGTCAAAAGGAGAAGGAGGAAATTATAATGTTTGCAGTAAAGCTGAATATTTATTTCGTTTTCCATTACTCTATAAAATTAAATCTGTCGGCTCTCATCTGTTGTCTCCGTTTCTTTCATATCAGATGCAAATATTACTTCATAATCGTCTCTTGTCAAAGGATTCAAAAAGATATTCAACCTTTTGACTCCTCGTGAACATTTTGCAATTAATATCCTATGTCACTGTGATCAACATTATTAAAATCCTACACCCTTGCAGAAGACTTAGTTGCAACAAGATCTGCAGAATATGTCAGACAAAAAGCCTTTTCATTCAATGTTTCTCTTGCTGTATTTGTTACAGAATTTGTACTGCACAATTCGAAGCTGTCCATCATTGGTTCTTAATTTTTCTTTTATGACACAAAGATTACAATGAAAATCTAAAGAAAAAACTGTTTGTACACATATCATCATTGCATAAACAGATTCACCCATGCACGTAAAAAGATGCTTACAAAGACACACACACACATGCACACACACACACACACACACACACACATAATCTCTCATAAGTTTTTAGAGGCAATCCATGGAAAAAAGAGATACATTTTTTCCCTCGGTCACAAACTGTCTATGACACATATTATTATTTTTTTTCTTTTTTTTATTATTATTATTTTTTTACTTTTCAATTTCAGGAGCTTTGGAACTGGATTATCAATTAAATGGAATAAAGCATTATTCGTATTGATGATAAGAATTTATTTGTAGACACATGTATATAAGTATACACACACTTGCACTCACTTACACACACAACCACACAATCACAAACACACACACAAACACACACACCCTCCCTTCCATAGACACACATGCACGTTCACAAACCCACACACTCAACCGGACACTTTCATCCACCCTCTAACCTACGCCCTCCCCTACACACACACAAACACACAAGCTCTGTTTCAACGCCCACACATCTACAAGCCCAATCTCAACGCCCACGCACACGAACGAAGTCTCAACGCCCCCACACACAAGCCCAGTCTCATCGCCCACGCACACGAGCACAGTCTCGACGCCCACATACAAACAAGCCCAGTCTCGACGCCCACATACAAACAAGCCCAGTCTCAACGCCCACATACAAACAAGCCCAGTCTCAACGCCCACACACAAACAAGCCCAGTCTCGACGCCCACATTACTAACAAGCGCAATCGCTACGCCCACTACACATAGACTCTGTTAAACAGCCCATCTCGACCGCCCACATACAAACAACCCATCTAACCCCACCTCAAACCAAGCCAAGTCAGCTCCCACCCCCCCCCCCCCAATCTCAGTCTCAGCGCCCACGCACACACAAACCCAGTCTCAACGCCCCCACACACAAGGCTTTGGCACTCGGCACTCAACACGTACAAATAAACACTCTCCCGACCCTGGCCGAGCGAATGAAGGACCTCGCCTCTCTGCCTGCGATCCTGAGGAGGAGGAGGAGGCAAGAAAGAAGAACTTAAAGAGTGCCTGCGATAAAGAGGAGAGACAGAGGAACAAGAAGATGAGGTGTTAAAGGGAATCTGTTGCAGTCTGTGGACAAAGTGATATCCCCATTTTATAAATGAAGCAAAACCAAAATAAAATATACATCTGTGGTATATTCTGAAGTATATTATTTAAGAATATCATATGAATAAACCCTAGCTCTAAAATGCCTGAATACATTTTTTCCCTCGGTCACAAACTGTCTATGACACATATTATTATTTTTTTTCTTTTTTTTATTATTATTATTTTTTTACTTTTCAATTTCAGGAGCTTTGGAACTGGATTATCAATTAAATGGAATAAAGCATTATTCGTATTGATGATAAGAATTTATTTGTAGACACATGTATATAAGTATACACACACTTGCACTCACTTACACACACAACCACACAATCACAAACACACACACAAACACACACACCCTCCCTTCCATAGACACACAACCATAGGACACACAAACCACACCACTCACCCACACTTTCATCCACCCTCTAACCTACGCCCTCCTTACACTAACCTCCCCACACACACACTGTTTTCAAAGCCCCTCAGTCTGCAAGCCCAATCTCAACGCCCACACACAAACCAACGTCTCTCGCCCCACACACAAGCCCAGTCTCATCGCCCACGCACACGAGCACAGTCTCGACGCCCACATACAAACAAGCCCAGTCTCA
>NW_028234417.1:23732542-23735042 GCF_977035675.1 Penaeus japonicus
GAAGGAGAGGGAGGAGGGAAATAATAATAATAATAAGAAGAATATAAAATGTATATTGAAAATAGTGGATGGGATCGTGGAGAATAAGAATAAGAAGGTGAGAAGAGGGGAAAGGTCAAAGAAGAGATGATAGTAAGTGAGAAGGCATAAAAGGAAAGGAAGAAAAAGAAGATAGCAATGCAAAGAAACTGAAGAGAAGGAGGGAGAAGAAAGGAACCACAAGACATAAAACTAACGAATGAGATCAAGAAAAGGGGAGAAGAGAGGAGAAGGATAATTAAGGAAATAAAGGGGAGAAAAGAAGGAAAGGACTGAAGCAGTCATTAAAACGGATAATTGCCAGAAGTTACATAATAAAAGAGGAGATGAGAGCGAAGAAATGGGAGGAGAGAATAAATGATGACAATGATCATTGGAATTCCATAAAAGGACAAAGAAAGAGGGGTATTCCTCCAAATAATAATTCTAATGGCAATGATAATGATGATGATACCGTGTGATGAGAAAAATGATAATAATGATAAAATAAGGATAATGATACTAATGATAATACTAATGATGATAACAATAATGATAATAGTAATAGCAATGATGATGATTATAATAATGATGATAATAACAATGATGATAATAATAATGAAATCAATAGTAGTGATGATAATGATAATGAGAATGATAATAGAAATCATGATGATAATGATGAAATACAACAATAATCCTGATAACAATATATGCACAACAGAGAACAGAAACAAGGAGTTACGAACACTAGCGTTAGAGTTAACATTTGGAGGGAGAAAAGTATCTGAGATAGAACAGAAGGCAGTCTTTAGATAAAGGGTCTGAGCAAAAACTAATCCGATTAGTGTCTATTCTCATAAACCTTCAAAATAGGACGTGGAGCTTTGTCTTTGAAAGGCAGTTTTTGGTCGGAATGAAAGTTAGCAGAAGGGAAGTACAATGCACAATCAAGAATAATTATTGCTCATTTCATATCATAAGAATAATTTTGCTCATATGCAATAATAGTAACAACCGTGATGTTATAGTCACCGGCACAAAGCCAAGCGAAAGAAGCTCCGCCCACTCCTCTCTTCTCATCTAGGTAGTCAGGTTCTTCGAATTCACCCGAAAGAGTAAATTCGAGACGTGATTGTGATTGGTCGCGGATATATAGGGGGCGTGATTAATTTCGCCTGACTTTGTGCTGGTGACTATAATTACTTTCGCACTGTTACCCTTTCAAACTGAATAATGTATTCTTATATACTCAAAGTCCTATTTTTGTCTAGAATAAGCATTAGCAAACGGATAACAAGGGAAGAAAACACACTCAAAAACAGCCTTTAAACTAAACGGATAACTAAAGATCAAAGAAATTAAGAAAAAGAGAGAGAAAGAAATAAAGGAATAAAAGAAAATAAAAGAAAGAAAGAAAGAAAGAAAAAACATATTTGAATGTTAGATCTATAAATAGATTCGACGTGTCGGTGAAATGGCATCTTCAGGATCACATTATCGGGGTATTGGATCCATCTTGCTGTTGCAGATATAGTCTTTGTTATTGTCATCTGTTCTCACCTCGAGATCAAGCTTGAATATGAGGAAATCACTCTCCGAATGCTGAAAATATTACGGCATTTCCATCATCCTAAAGTAGATAGTTCAATATATATATAATTCATAGTCATAAATGAATGTATAGAATAGAGGATAAAGATTAAAGGTAAAGTAGTGAATATACACATCGAGAAGCGAAACATATTGAAAAAATAATAGTAGTTAATAATTAGGATGTAGGCAATCTAACGCGGAAGATACCAAAACTAATGATGCAACAGATGGAAGCGATCGGAGGATCAACTGATCGGCAACAGATCTCAACACTGCAATATCTTATCCTTTAAACAAGTGTTATCACTTAAAATCAGATAGAAGGACTACCGCAACAGTTCATCGAGGAAAACAAATATATAAATGAATATGAATATATATGAATGAAGTATCTTAGTTGTTAACTTTTAAAAGAAAGGAAAGATGAAGAGGTGAGTTCAAAAGATAAAGAGGATATACACACACTCACACACACACACACATAAACAAACATACACGCACACAAGAATGAGTGAGAGAAAGAGAGAGTGAGTGAGAGAGAGAGAGAGAGAGAGAGAGAGAGAGAGAGAGAGAGAGAGAGAGAGATAAATGGAGAGAAACAGAGAGAGAGAGAGAGATAAATGGAGAGAAACAGAGAGAGAAAACAACAAGAAACTGAGAGAGCCAGAGACAGAAAGAAAGCAAAAGAAACCCCTCCAAGAAAAAATACACACAAAAAACAAGAAAAAAACACATAAAACACCTAACCACTATTATCCTTCCTCCTTCTTGCATATATATCTCACTCTCGAACGACAATTTCAAAGCACCTTTAATCATTTCCGCCCTTATCTTTTATCATTATTTTTTTTAAGTCCATTTCTTTCTCTCTCTCTCTCTCTCTCTC